>NW_026871347.1:0-251498 GCF_028564815.1 Eubalaena glacialis
TTTGGAGTGCAGTAGGATGAGTTTCTAGAAGGGACTTGGCAGCACACTTTTGGCATTGAGAGAACGCAGCCTTGGCCCACAGCGACAATCCCGCAGTGAAGAGAAGGTGGGCCGCTAGTGCTGTTCAGGCAGCTTTGAAGCCAAAAGCAAGTCGCTTGCAAAGCGGGAGAAGGTGAACTTTCCCATCAGTGTCCCGCTTTCAAGCTCGATGACAAAGCATGTTTATCTGATGATTCTGCCTAGCTACCTAGTACAAGGGAAAGCCTGCCTCCATCTGCTAAGAAAGGTTTTCACGTGGGGAGTGCCGTACATGCACAAGAGCATTCCCCCGCCGTGCAAAAGTTAGGCCTTGGTGAATCTGGATGGTCCCGGAAGTCCAGCATTGTCACAGGGAAAGCTGTCCGTTGTTTTCAGGCTGGAACTCAACATCCAGCTTCCGACGGCCGTAGGGAGACGCCCTTTGGGAGTTCACAGGTTTCATTTGTGAGGCACAGTGGCGTTTCTCAGACCCCAAATTCCTCCTTGGGGCACACCAGCGTGGAATGTCAGGCTGCTTAGAACGGCGGTCCTGAGGCCGTTTGAATGCTGTACAAACGAGAGCTGTCGAGCGATCCGGGCAGAGCTTTGCCATTACCGCGGCACCTTCACAGCGTTAAACCAAACGAACCCATTTGCTTCTGTTGGCTCAAACGCAACAGAAGAGTTGGACGGCATACAGTACCCTTTCACAGATGTGACAACGAACGTGAGTGCACAACGAGTCGTGAAATACGTAACAGAGTTGAAGCATTCCTTTAACACATGCTTCTTCGCTACTATGGCGCACCGAAGCTTACGATGGGAGAAACCTGGACTTGCACCTGAGGCCTGGGGTGCCATTTCTTTGGCTGGTAAGTTCCCGAGTGCTCCTGGAGGAGCTCCCAGCAAGGCACTGAGACCAGCATGCCTCATACGAGTACACTCATAGTACTTTCGTGACGCCTTCAGGCAGCCAAGAGAAGATGGGCAGCAGGAGTGTTTTTCAGGCAGCTTTCAAACCGCAAGCAGTCTCGCCTCCCACGGAGGGAAAATAAGGTTTTGCCAGGGTAGCCTGGTTTCAAACATGAGCTCATGTAGTTACCCTCAGTCGTTTCTGACTACCTCAAGGAAACACACGGAACCCACAGGGCCCTTCCATGGAGATCCTTTGGCAACAGGGGCCTCTGCCTAGGCTGAACTGGGGAAGTATTTCAGTACCTTAGGTAGGCCTCGGTGACCATGGCTCTTGCACATCCCGACAGAGTTAAGTGTGAAGAGTGTACTGGTCTTCAGGCTGGACGCAGAGCTTAGCTTTCGCTTCTGTGAGAGTGCTGTCCTGAGCCCCGGCCTGAATCGTCAGCACACCGTGTATCGGCGGGGGCGTTCTCTTTCAGTCACTGAGGCCAGTCGACTTGCAAACAGAGTCTGCCCAGCACTGCTTTCGCGAGGCTCTTTGACGACTGGGACACTCTTCCTTGGCAACCCAGAAAGCAGTACTTTTCCCTTGCTGTGAATGGGAAGAGTGCTCCCCAGGGGCCTATTTCGCCGAGGGTTCCTCAGAAGCCAGAGGACGCTCTTCGGGCACACAGCGGTCATCATGCGAAACGGGTGCACGATCGACTGTCCTATGTGTCCCCAGGGGCATAGCAGAGTTAAGGCGCTCCATTTCAGAGGATGGCTTCGTGGATACCAATGCACACCCAGCTCTGCTGCTATGAAACCCTGGAACTTCCCTTGTGGCCTTAGGGCAGCTTTCACTGGCCGGAGCTGAATTTGGAGTGCAGTAGGATGAGTTTCTAGAAGGGACTTGGCAGCACACTTTTGGCATTGAGAGAACGCAGCCTTGGCCCACAGCGACAATCCCGCAGTGAAGAGAAGGTGGGCCGCTAGTGCTGTTCAGGCAGCTTTGAAGCCAAAAGC
This sequence comes from Eubalaena glacialis, assembly GCF_028564815.1. Taxonomy (NCBI): domain Eukaryota; kingdom Metazoa; phylum Chordata; class Mammalia; order Artiodactyla; family Balaenidae; genus Eubalaena; species Eubalaena glacialis. The sequence continues at coordinate 1,939 of NW_026871347.1, forward strand.
AAGTCGCTTGCAAAGCGGGAGAAGGTGAACTTTCCCATCAGTGTCCCGCTTTCAAGCTCGATGACAAAGCATGTTTATCTGATGATTCTGCCTAGCTACCTAGTACAAGGGAAAGCCTGCCTCCATCTGCTAAGAAAGGTTTTCACGTGGGGAGTGCCGTACATGCACAAGAGCATTCCCCCGCCGTGCAAAAGTTAGGCCTTGGTGAATCTGGATGGTCCCGGAAGTCCAGCATTGTCACAGGGAAAGCTGTCCGTTGTTTTCAGGCTGGAACTCAACATCCAGCTTCCGACGGCCGTAGGGAGACGCCCTTTGGGAGTTCACAGGTTTCATTTGTGAGGCACAGTGGCGTTTCTCAGACCCCAAATTCCTCCTTGGGGCACACCAGCGTGGAATGTCAGGCTGCTTAGAACGGCGGTCCTGAGGCCGTTTGAATGCTGTACAAACGAGAGCTGTCGAGCGATCCGGGCAGAGCTTTGCCATTACCGCGGCACCTTCACAGCGTTAAACCAAACGAACCCATTTGCTTCTGTTGGCTCAAACGCAACAGAAGAGTTGGACGGCATACAGTACCCTTTCACAGATGTGACAACGAACGTGAGTGCACAACGAGTCGTGAAATACGTAACAGAGTTGAAGCATTCCTTTAACACATGCTTCTTCGCTACTATGGCGCACCGAAGCTTACGATGGGAGAAACCTGGACTTGCACCTGAGGCCTGGGGTGCCATTTTCTTTGGCTGGTAAGTTCCCGAGTGCTCCTGGAGGAGCTCCCAGCAAGGCACTGAGACCAGCATGCCTCATACGAGTACACTCATAGTACTTTCGTGACGCCTTCAGGCAGCCAAGAGAAGATGGGCAGCAGGAGTGTTTTTCAGGCAGCTTTCAAACCGCAACAGTCTCGCCTCCCACGGAGGAAAATAAGGTTTTGCCAGGGTAGCCTGGTTTCAAACATGAGCTCATGTAGTTACCCTCAGTCGTTTCTGACTACCTCAAGGAAACACACGGAACCCACAGGGCCCTTCCATGGAGATCCTTTGGCAACAGGGGCCTCTGCCTAGGCTGAACTGGGGAGAGTATTTCAGTACCTTAGGTAGGCCTCGGTGACCATGGCTCTTGCACATCCCGACAGAGTTAAGTGTGAAGAGTGTACTGGTCTTCAGGCTGGACGCAGAGCTTAGCTTTCGCTTCTGTCGAGAGTGTCTGTCCTGAGCCCCGGCCTGAATCGTCAGCACACCGTGTATCGGCGGGGGCGTTCTCTTTCAGTCACTGAGGCCAGTCGACTTGCAAACAGAGTCTGCCCAGCACTGCTTTCGCGAGGCTCTTTGACGACTGGGAACACTCTTCCTTGGCAACCCAGAAAGCAGTACTTTTCCCTTGCTGTGAATGGGAAGAGTGCTCCCCAGGGGCCTATTTCGCCGAGGGTTCCTCAGAAGCCAGAGGACGCTCTTCGGGCACACAGCGGTCATCATGCGAAACGGGTGCACGATCGACTGTCCTATGTGTCCCCAGGGGCATAGCAGAGTTAAGGCGCTCCATTTCAGAGGATGGCTTCGTGGGATACCAATGCACACCCAGCTCTGCTGCTATGAAACCCTGGAACTTCCCTTGTGGCCTTAGGGCAGCTTTCACTGGCCGGAGCTGAATTTGGAGTGCAGTAGGATGAGTTTCTAGAAGGGACTTGGCAGCACACTTTTGGCATTGAGAGAACGCAGCCTTGGCCCACAGCGACAATCCCGCAGTGAAGAGAAGGTGGGCCGCTAGTGCTGTTCAGGCAGCTTTGAAGCCAAAAGCAAGTCGCTTGCAAAGCGGGAGAAGGTGAACTTTCCCATCAGTGTCCCGCTTTCAAGCTCGATGACAAAGCATGTTTATCTGATGATTCTGCCTAGCTACCTAGTACAAGGGAAAGCCTGCCTCCATCTGCTAAGAAAGGTTTTCACGTGGGGAGTGCCGTACATGCACCAAGAGCATTCCCCCGCCGTGCAAAAGTTAGGCCTTGGTGAATCTGGATGGTCCCGGAAGTCCAGCATTGTCACAGGGAAAGCTGTCCGTTGTTTTCAGGCTGGAACTCAACATCCAGCTTCCGACGGCCGTAGGGAGACGCCCTTTGGGAGTTCACAGGTTTCATTTGTGAGGCACAGTGGCGTTTCTCAGACCCCAAATTCCTCCTTGGGGCACACCAGCGTGGAATGTCAGGCTGCTTAGAACGGCGGTCCTGAGGCCGTTTGAATGCTGTACAAACGAGAGCTGTCGAGCGATCCGGGCAGAGCTTTGCCATTACCGCGGCACCTTCACAGCGTTAAACCAAACGAACCCATTTGCTTCTGTTGGCTCAAACGCAACAGAAGAGTTGGACGGCATACAGTACCCTTTCACAGATGTGACAACGAACGTGAGTGCACAACGAGTCGTGAAATACGTAACAGAGTTGAAGCATTCTTTAACACATGCTTCTTCGCTACTATTGGCGCACCGAAGCTTACGATGGGAGAAACCTGGACTTGCACCTGAGGCCTGGGGTGCCATTTCTTTGGCTGGTAAGTTCCCGAGTGCTCCTGGAGGAGCTCCCAGCAAGGCACTGAGACCAGCATGCCTCATACGAGTACACTCATAGTACTTTCGTGACGCCTTCAGGCAGCCAAGAGAAGATGGGCAGCAGGAGTGTTTTCAGGCAGCTTTCAAACCGCAACAGTCCTCGCCTCCCACGGAGGAAAATAAGGTTTTGCCAGGGTAGGCCCTGGTTTCAAACATGAGCTCATGTAGTTACCCTCAGTCGTTTCTGACTACCTCAAGGAAACACACGGAACCCACAGGGCCCTTCCATGGAGATCCTTTGGCAACAGGGGCCCTCTGCCTAGGCTGAACTGGGGAAGTATTTCAGTACCTTAGGTAGGCCTCGGTGACCATGGCTCTTGCACATCCCGACAGAGTTAAGTGTGAAGAGTGTACTGGTCTTCAGGCTGGACGCAGAGCTTAGCTTTCGCTTCTGTGAGAGTGCTGTCCTGAGCCCCGGCCTGAATCGTCAGCACACCGTGTATCGGCGGGGGCGTTCTCTTTCAGTCACTGAGGCCAGTCGACTTGCAAACAGAGTCTGCCCAGCACTGCTTTCGCGAGGCTCTTTGACGACTGGGACACTCTTCCTTGGCAACCCAGAAAGCAGTACTTTTCCCTTGCTGTGAATGGGAAGAGTGCTCCCCAGGGGCCTATTTCGCCGAGGGTTCCTCAGAAGCCAGAGGACGCTCTTCGGGCACACAGCGGTCATCATGCGAAACGGGTGCACGATCGACTGTCCTATGTGTCCCCAGGGGCATAGCAGAGTTAAGGCGCTCCATTTCAGAGGATGGCTTCGTGGATACCAATGCACACCCAGCTCTGCTGCTAATGAAACCCTGGAACTTCCCTTGTGGCCTTAGGGCAGCTTTCATTGGCCGGAGCTGAATTTGGAGTGCAGTAGGATGAGTTTCTAGAAGGGACTTGGCAGCACACTTTTGGCATTGAGAGGAACGCAGCCTTGGCCCACAGCGACAATCCCGCAGTGAAGAGAAGGTGGGCCGCTAGTGCTGTTCAGGCAGCTTTGAAGCCAAAAGCAAGTCGCTTGCAAAGCGGGAGAAGGGTGAACTTTCCCATCAGTGTCCCGCTTTCAAGCTCGATGACAAAGCATGTTTATCTGATGATTCTGCCTAGCTACCTAGTACAAGGGAAAGCCTGCCTCCATCTGCTAAGAAAGGTTTTCACGTGGGGAGTGCCGTACATGCACAAGAGCATTCCCCCGCCGTGCAAAAGTTAGGCCTTGGTGAATCTGGATGGTCCCGGAAGTCCCAGCATTGTCACAGGGAAAGCTGTCCGTTGTTTTTCAGGCTGGAACTCAACATCCAGCTTCCGACGGCCGTAGGGAGACGCCCTTTGGGAGTTCACAGGTTTCATTTGTGAGGCACAGTGGCGTTTCTCAGACCCCAAATTCCTCCTTGGGGCACACCAGCGTGGAATGTCAGGCTGCTTAGAACGAACGGCGGTCCTGAGGCCGTTTGAATGCTGTACAAACGAGAGCTGTCGAGCGATCCGGGCAGAGCTTTGCCATTACCGCGGCACCTTCACAGCGTTAAACCAAACGAACCCATTTGCTTCTGTTGGCTCAAACGCAACAGAAGAGTTGGACGGCATACAGTACCCTTTCACAGATGTGACAACGAACGTGAGTGCACAACGAGTCGTGAAATACGTAACAGAGTTGAAGCATTCCTTTAACACATGCTTCTTCGCTACTATGGCGCACCGAAGCTTACGATGGGAGAAACCTGGACTTGCACCTGAGGCCTGGGGTGCCATTTCTTTGGCTGGTAAGTTCCCGAGTGCTCCTGGAGGAGCTCCCAGCAAGGCACTGAGACCAGCATGCCTCATACGAGTACACTCATAGTACTTTCGTGACGCCTTCAGGCAGCCAAGAGAAGATGGGCAGCAGGAGTGTTTTTCAGGCAGCTTTCAAACCGCAACAGTCTCGCCTCCCACGGAGGAAAATAAGGTTTTGCCAGGGTAGCCTGGTTTCAAACATGAGCTCATGTAGTTACCCTCAGTCGTTTCTGACTACCTCAAGGAAACACACGGAACCCACAGGGCCCTTCCATGGAGATCCTTTGGCAACAGGGGCCTCTGCCTAGGCTGAACTGGGGAAGTATTTCAGTACCTTAGGTAGGCCTCGGTGACCATGGCTCTTGCACATCCCGACAGAGTTAAGTGTGAAGAGTGTACTGGTCTTCAGGCTGGACGCAGAGCTTAGCTTTCGCTTCTGTGAGAGTGCTGTCCTGAGCCCCGGCCTGAATCGTCAGCACACCGTGTATCGGCGGGGGCGTTCTCTTTCAGTCACTGAGGCCAGTCGACTTGCAAACAGAGTCTGCCCAGCACTGCTTTCGCGAGGCTCTTTGACGACTGGGACACTCTTCCTTGGCAACCCAGAAAGCAGTACTTTTCCCTTGCTGTGAATGGGAAGAGTGCTCCCCAGGGGCCTATTTCGCCGAGGGTTCCTCAGAAGCCAGAGGACGCTCTTCGGGCACACAGCGGTCATCATGCGAAACGGGTGCACGATCGACTGTCCTATGTGTCCCCAGGGGCATAGCAGAGTTAAGGCGCTCCATTTCAGAGGATGGCTTCGTGGATACCAATGCACACCCAGCTCTGCTGCTATGAAACCCTGGAACTTCCCTTGTGGCCTTAGGGCAGCTTTCATTGGCCGGAGCTGAATTTGGAGTGCAGTAGGATGAGTTTCTAGAAGGGACTTGGCAGCACACTTTTGGCATTGAGAGAACGCAGCCTTGGCCCACAGCGACAATCCCGCAGTGAAGAGAAGGTGGGCCGCTAGTGCTGTTCAGGCAGCTTTGAAGCCAAAAGCAAGTCGCTTGCAAAGCGGGAGAAGGTGAACTTTCCCATCAGTGTCCCGCTTTCAAGCTCGATGACAAAGCATGTTTATCTGATGATTCTGCCTAGCTACCTAGTACAAGGGAAAGCCTGCCTCCATCTGCTAAGAAAGGTTTTCACGTGGGGAGTGCCGTACATGCACAAGAGCATTCCCCCGCCGTGCAAAAGTTAGGCCTTGGTGAATCTGGATGGTCCCGGAAGTCCAGCATTGTCACAGGGAAAGCTGTCCGTTGTTTTCAGGCTGGAACTCAACATCCAGCTTCCGACGGCCGTAGGGAGACGCCCTTTGGGAGTTCACAGGTTTCATTTGTGAGGCACAGTGGCGTTTCTCAGACCCCAAATTCCTCCTTGGGGCACACCAGCGTGGAATGTCAGGCTGCTTAGAACGGCGGTCCTGAGGCCGTTTGAATGCTGTACAAACGAGAGCTGTCGAGCGATCCGGGCAGAGCTTTGCCATTACCGCGGCACCTTCACAGCGTTAAACCAAACGAACCCATTTGCTTCTGTTGGCTCAAACGCAACAGAAGAGTTGGACGGCATACAGTACCCTTTCACAGATGTGACAACGAACGTGAGTGCACAACGAGTCGTGAAATACGTAACAGAGTTGAAGCATTCCTTTAACACATGCTTCTTCGCTACTATGGCGCACCGAAGCTTACGATGGGAGAAACCTGGACTTGCACCTGAGGCCTGGGGTGCCATTTCTTTGGCTGGTAAGTTCCCGAGTGCTCCTGGAGGAGCTCCCAGCAAGGCACTGAGACCAGCATGCCTCATACGAGTACACTCATAGTACTTTCGTGACGCCTTCAGGCAGCCAAGAGAAGATGGGCAGCAGGAGTGTTTTTCAGGCAGCTTTCAAACCGCAACAGTCTCGCCTCCCACGGAGGAAAATAAGGTTTTGCCAGGGTAGCCTGGTTTCAAACATGAGCTCATGTAGTTACCCTCAGTCGTTTCTGACTACCTCAAGGAAACACACGGAACCCACAGGGCCCTTCCATGGAGATCCTTTGGCAACAGGGGCCTCTGCCTAGGCTGAACTGGGGAAGTATTTCAGTACCTTAGGTAGGCCTCGGTGACCATGGCTCTTGCACATCCCGACAGAGTTAAGTGTGAAGAGTGTACTGGTCTTCAGGCTGGACGCAGAGCTTAGCTTTCGCTTCTGTGAGAGTGCTGTCCTGAGCCCCGGCCTGAATCGTCAGCACACCGTGTATCGGCGGGGGCGTTCTCTTTCAGTCACTGAGGCCAGTCGACTTGCAAACAGAGTCTGCCCAGCACTGCTTTCGCGAGGCTCTTTGACGACTGGGACACTCTTCCTTGGCAACCCAGAAAGCAGTACTTTTCCCTTGCTGTGAATGGGAAGAGTGCTCCCCAGGGGCCTATTTCGCCGAGGGTTCCTCAGAAGCCAGAGGACGCTCTTCGGGCACACAGCGGTCATCATGCGAAACGGGTGCACGATCGACTGTCCTATGTGTCCCCAGGGGCATAGCAGAGTTAAGGCGCTCCATTTCAGAGGATGGCTTCGTGGATACCAATGCACACCCAGCTCTGCTGCTATGAAACCCTGGAACTTCCCTTGTGGCCTTAGGGCAGCTTTCACTGGCCGGAGCTGAATTTGGAGTGCAGTAGGATGAGTTTCTAGAAGGGACTTGGCAGCACACTTTTGGCATTGAGAGAACGCAGCCTTGGCCCACAGCGACAATCCCGCAGTGAAGAGAAGGTGGGCCGCTAGTGCTGTTCAGGCAGCTTTGAAGCCAAAAGCAAGTCGCTTGCAAAGCGGGAGAAGGTGAACTTTCCCATCAGTGTCCCGCTTTCAAGCTCGATGACAAAGCATGTTTATCTGATGATTCTGCCTAGCTACCTAGTACAAGGGAAAGCCTGCCTCCATCTGCTAAGAAAGGTTTTCACGTGGGGAGTGCCGTACATGCACAAGAGCATTCCCCCGCCGTGCAAAAGTTAGGCCTTGGTGAATCTGGATGGTCCCGGAAGTCCAGCATTGTCACAGGGAAAGCTGTCCGTTGTTTTCAGGCTGGAACTCAACATCCAGCTTCCGACGGCCGTAGGGAGACGCCCTTTGGGAGTTCACAGGTTTCATTTGTGAGGCACAGTGGCGTTTCTCAGACCCCAAATTCCTCCTTGGGGCACACCAGCGTGGAATGTCAGGCTGCTTAGAACGGCGGTCCTGAGGCCGTTTGAATGCTGTACAAACGAGAGCTGTCGAGCGATCCGGGCAGAGCTTTGCCATTACCGCGGCACCTTCACAGCGTTAAACCAAACGAACCCATTTGCTTCTGTTGGCTCAAACGCAACAGAAGAGTTGGACGGCATACAGTACCCTTTCACAGATGTGACAACGAACCTGAGTGCACAACGAGTCGTGAAATACGTAACAGAGTTGAAGCATTCCTTTAACACATGCTTCTTCGCTACTATGGCGCACCGAAGCTTACGATGGGAGAAACCTGGACTTGCACCTGAGGCCTGGGGTGCCATTTCTTTGGCTGGTAAGTTCCCGAGTGCTCCTGGAGGAGCTCCCAGCAAGGCACTGAGACCAGCATGCCTCATACGAGTACACTCATAGTACTTTCGTGACGCCTTCAGGCAGCCAAGAGAAGATGGGCAGCAGGAGTGTTTTTCAGGCAGCTTTCAAACCGCAACAGTCTCGCCTCCCACGGAGGAAAATAAGGTTTTGCCAGGGTAGCCTGGTTTCAAACATGAGCTCATGTAGTTACCCTCAGTCGTTTCTGACTACCTCAAGGAAACACACGGAACCCACAGGGCCCTTCCATGGAGATCCTTTGGCAACAGGGGCCTCTGCCTAGGCTGAACTGGGGAAGTATTTCAGTACCTTAGGTAGGCCTCGGTGACCATGGCTCTTGCACATCCCGACAGAGTTAAGTGTGAAGAGTGTACTGGTCTTCAGGCTGGACGCAGAGCTTAGCTTTCGCTTCTGTGAGAGTGCTGTCCTGAGCCCCGGCCTGAATCGTCAGCACACCGTGTATCGGCGGGGGCGTTCTCTTTCAGTCACTGAGGCCAGTCGACTTGCAAACAGAGTCTGCCCAGCACTGCTTTCGCGAGGCTCTTTGACGACTGGGACACTCTTCCTTGGCAACCCAGAAAGCAGTACTTTTCCCTTGCTGTGAATGGGAAGAGTGCTCCCCAGGGGCCTATTTCGCCGAGGGTTCCTCAGAAGCCAGAGGACGCTCTTCGGGCACACAGCGGTCATCATGCGAAACGGGTGCACGATCGACTGTCCTATGTGTCCCCAGGGGCATAGCAGAGTTAAGGCGCTCCATTTCAGAGGATGGCTTCGTGGATACCAATGCACACCCAGCTCTGCTGCTATGAAACCCTGGAACTTCCCTTGTGGCCTTAGGGCAGCTTTCACTGGCCGGAGCTGAATTTGGAGTGCAGTAGGATGAGTTTCTAGAAGGGACTTGGCAGCACACTTTTGGCATTGAGAGAACGCAGCCTTGGCCCACAGCGACAATCCCGCAGTGAAGAGAAGGTGGGCCGCTAGTGCTGTTCAGGCAGCTTTGAAGCCAAAAGCAAGTCGCTTGCAAAGCGGGAGAAGGTGAACTTTCCCATCAGTGTCCCGCTTTCAAGCTCGATGACAAAGCATGTTTATCTGATGATTCTGCCTAGCTACCTAGTACAAGGGAAAGCCTGCCTCCATCTGCTAAGAAAGGTTTTCACGTGGGGAGTGCCGTACATGCACAAGAGCATTCCCCCGCCGTGCAAAAGTTAGGCCTTGGTGAATCTGGATGGTCCCGGAAGTCCAGCATTGTCACAGGGAAAGCTGTCCGTTGTTTTCAGGCTGGAACTCAACATCCAGCTTCCGACGGCCGTAGGGAGACGCCCTTTGGGAGTTCACAGGTTTCATTTGTGAGGCACAGTGGCGTTTCTCAGACCCCAAATTCCTCCTTGGGGCACACCAGCGTGGAATGTCAGGCTGCTTAGAACGGCGGTCCTGAGGCCGTTTGAATGCTGTACAAACGAGAGCTGTCGAGCGATCCGGGCAGAGCTTTGCCATTACCGCGGCACCTTCACAGCGTTAAACCAAACGAACCCATTTGCTTCTGTTGGCTCAAACGCAACAGAAGAGTTGGACGGCATACAGTACCCTTTCACAGATGTGACAACGAACGTGAGTGCACAACGAGTCGTGAAATACGTAACAGAGTTGAAGCATTCCTTTAACACATGCTTCTTCGCTACTATGGCGCACCGAAGCTTACGATGGGAGAAACCTGGACTTGCACCTGAGGCCTGGGGTGCCATTTCTTTGGCTGGTAAGTTCCCGAGTGCTCCTGGAGGAGCTCCCAGCAAGGCACTGAGACCAGCATGCCTCATACGAGTACACTCATAGTACTTTCGTGACGCCTTCAGGCAGCCAAGAGAAGATGGGCAGCAGGAGTGTTTTTCAGGCAGCTTTCAAACCGCAGCAGTCTCGCCTCCCACGGAGGAAAATAAGGTTTTGCCAGGGTAGCCTGGTTTCAAACATGAGCTCATGTAGTTACCCTCAGTCGTTTCTGACTACCTCAAGGAAACACACGGAACCCACAGGGCCCTTCCATGGAGATCCTTTGGCAACAGGGGCCTCTGCCTAGGCTGAACTGGGGAAGTATTTCAGTACCTTAGGTAGGCCTCGGTGACCATGGCTCTTGCACATCCCGACAGAGTTAAGTGTGAAGAGTGTACTGGTCTTCAGGCTGGACGCAGAGCTTAGCTTTCGCTTCTGTGAGAGTGCTGTCCTGAGCCCCGGCCTGAATCGTCAGCACACCGTGTATCGGCGGGGGCGTTCTCTTTCAGTCACTGAGGCCAGTCGACTTGCAAACAGAGTCTGCCCAGCACTGCTTTCGCGAGGCTCTTTGACGACTGGGACACTCTTCCTTGGCAACCCAGAAAGCAGTACTTTTCCCTTGCTGTGAATGGGAAGAGTGCTCCCCAGGGGCCTATTTCGCCGAGGGTTCCTCAGAAGCCAGAGGACGCTCTTCGGGCACACAGCGGTCATCATGCGAAACGGGTGCACGATCGACTGTCCTATGTGTCCCCAGGGGCATAGCAGAGTTAAGGCGCTCCATTTCAGAGGATGGCTTCGTGGATACCAATGCACACCCAGCTCTGCTGCTATGAAACCCTGGAACTTCCCTTGTGGCCTTAGGGCAGCTTTCACTGGCCGGAGCTGAATTTGGAGTGCAGTAGGATGAGTTTCTAGAAGGGACTTGGCAGCACACTTTTGGCATTGAGAGAACGCAGCCTTGGCCCACAGCGACAATCCCGCAGTGAAGAGAAGGTGGGCCGCTAGTGCTGTTCAGGCAGCTTTGAAGCCAAAAGCAAGTCGCTTGCAAAGCGGGAGAAGGTGAACTTTCCCATCAGTGTCCCGCTTTCAAGCTCGATGACAAAGCATGTTTATCTGATGATTCTGCCTAGCTACCTAGTACAAGGGAAAGCCTGCCTCCATCTGCTAAGAAAGGTTTTCACGTGGGGAGTGCCGTACATGCACAAGAGCATTCCCCCGCCGTGCAAAAGTTAGGCCTTGGTGAATCTGGATGGTCCCGGAAGTCCAGCATTGTCACAGGGAAAGCTGTCCGTTGTTTTCAGGCTGGAACTCAACATCCAGCTTCCGACGGCCGTAGGGAGACGCCCTTTGGGAGTTCACAGGTTTCATTTGTGAGGCACAGTGGCGTTTCTCAGACCCCAAATTCCTCCTTGGGGCACACCAGCGTGGAATGTCAGGCTGCTTAGAACGGCGGTCCTGAGGCCGTTTGAATGCTGTACAAACGAGAGCTGTCGAGCGATCCGGGCAGAGCTTTGCCATTACCGCGGCACCTTCACAGCGTTAAACCAAACGAACCCATTTGCTTCTGTTGGCTCAAACGCAACAGAAGAGTTGGACGGCATACAGTACCCTTTCACAGATGTGACAACGAACGTGAGTGCACAACGAGTCGTGAAATACGTAACAGAGTTGAAGCATTCCTTTAACACATGCTTCTTCGCTACTATGGCGCACCGAAGCTTACGATGGGAGAAACCTGGACTTGCACCTGAGGCCTGGGGTGCCATTTCTTTGGCTGGTAAGTTCCCGAGTGCTCCTGGAGGAGCTCCCAGCAAGGCACTGAGACCAGCATGCCTCATACGAGTACACTCATAGTACTTTCGTGACGCCTTCAGGCAGCCAAGAGAAGATGGGCAGCAGGAGTGTTTTTCAGGCAGCTTTCAAACCGCAGCAGTCTCGCCTCCCACGGAGGAAAATAAGGTTTTGCCAGGGTAGCCTGGTTTCAAACATGAGCTCATGTAGTTACCCTCAGTCGTTTCTGACTACCTCAAGGAAACACACGGAACCCACAGGGCCCTTCCATGGAGATCCTTTGGCAACAGGGGCCTCTGCCTAGGCTGAACTGGGGAAGTATTTCAGTACCTTAGGTAGGCCTCGGTGACCATGGCTCTTGCACATCCCGACAGAGTTAAGTGTGAAGAGTGTACTGGTCTTCAGGCTGGACGCAGAGCTTAGCTTTCGCTTCTGTGAGAGTGCTGTCCTGAGCCCCGGCCTGAATCGTCAGCACACCGTGTATCGGCGGGGGCGTTCTCTTTCAGTCACTGAGGCCAGTCGACTTGCAAACAGAGTCTGCCCAGCACTGCTTTCGCGAGGCTCTTTGACGACTGGGACACTCTTCCTTGGCAACCCAGAAAGCAGTACTTTTCCCTTGCTGTGAATGGGAAGAGTGCTCCCCAGGGGCCTATTTCGCCGAGGGTTCCTCAGAAGCCAGAGGACGCTCTTCGGGCACACAGCGGTCATCATGCGAAACGGGTGCACGATCGACTGTCCTATGTGTCCCCAGGGGCATAGCAGAGTTAAGGCGCTCCATTTCAGAGGATGGCTTCGTGGATACCAATGCACACCCAGCTCTGCTGCTATGAAACCCTGGAACTTCCCTTGTGGCCTTAGGGCAGCTTTCACTGGCCGGAGCTGAATTTGGAGTGCAGTAGGATGAGTTTCTAGAAGGGACTTGGCAGCACACTTTTGGCATTGAGAGAACGCAGCCTTGGCCCACAGCGACAATCCCGCAGTGAAGAGAAGGTGGGCCGCTAGTGCTGTTCAGGCAGCTTTGAAGCCAAAAGCAAGTCGCTTGCAAAGCGGGAGAAGGTGAACTTTCCCATCAGTGTCCCGCTTTCAAGCTCGATGACAAAGCATGTTTATCTGATGATTCTGCCTAGCTACCTAGTACAAGGGAAAGCCTGCCTCCATCTGCTAAGAAAGGTTTTCACGTGGGGAGTGCCGTACATGCACAAGAGCATTCCCCCGCCGTGCAAAAGTTAGGCCTTGGTGAATCTGGATGGTCCCGGAAGTCCAGCATTGTCACAGGGAAAGCTGTCCGTTGTTTTCAGGCTGGAACTCAACATCCAGCTTCCGACGGCCGTAGGGAGACGCCCTTTGGGAGTTCACAGGTTTCATTTGTGAGGCACAGTGGCGTTTCTCAGACCCCAAATTCCTCCTTGGGGCACACCAGCGTGGAATGTCAGGCTGCTTAGAACGGCGGTCCTGAGGCCGTTTGAATGCTGTACAAACGAGAGCTGTCGAGCGATCCGGGCAGAGCTTTGCCATTACCACGGCACCTTCACAGCGTTAAACCAAACGAACCCATTTGCTTCTGTTGGCTCAAACGCAACAGAAGAGTTGGACGGCATACAGTACCCTTTCACAGATGTGACAACGAACGTGAGTGCACAACGAGTCGTGAAATACGTAACAGAGTTGAAGCATTCCTTTAACACATGCTTCTTCGCTACTATGGCGCACCGAAGCTTACGATGGGAGAAACCTGGACTTGCACCTGAGGCCTGGGGTGCCATTTCTTTGGCTGGTAAGTTCCCGAGTGCTCCTGGAGGAGCTCCCAGCAAGGCACTGAGACCAGCATGCCTCATACGAGTACACTCATAGTACTTTCGTGACGCCTTCAGGCAGCCAAGAGAAGATGGGCAGCAGGAGTGTTTTTCAGGCAGCTTTCAAACCGCAACAGTCTCGCCTCCCACGGAGGAAAATAAGGTTTTGCCAGGGTAGCCTGGTTTCAAACATGAGCTCATGTAGTTACCCTCAGTCGTTTCTGACTACCTCAAGGAAACACACGGAACCCACAGGGCCCTTCCATGGAGATCCTTTGGCAACAGGGGCCTCTGCCTAGGCTGAACTGGGGAAGTATTTCAGTACCTTAGGTAGGCCTCGGTGACCATGGCTCTTGCACATCCCGACAGAGTTAAGTGTGAAGAGTGTACTGGTCTTCAGGCTGGACGCAGAGCTTAGCTTTCGCTTCTGTGAGAGTGCTGTCCTGAGCCCCGGCCTGAATCGTCAGCACACCGTGTATCGGCGGGGGCGTTCTCTTTCAGTCACTGAGGCCAGTCGACTTGCAAACAGAGTCTGCCCAGCACTGCTTTCGCGAGGCTCTTTGACGACTGGGACACTCTTCCTTGGCAACCCAGAAAGCAGTACTTTTCCCTTGCTGTGAATGGGAAGAGTGCTCCCCAGGGGCCTATTTCGCCGAGGGTTCCTCAGAAGCCAGAGGACGCTCTTCGGGCACACAGCGGTCATCATGCGAAACGGGTGCACGATCGACTGTCCTATGTGTCCCCAGGGGCATAGCAGAGTTAAGGCGCTCCATTTCAGAGGATGGCTTCGTGGATACCAATGCACACCCAGCTCTGCTGCTATGAAACCCTGGAACTTCCCTTGTGGCCTTAGGGCAGCTTTCACTGGCCGGAGCTGAATTTGGAGTGCAGTAGGATGAGTTTCTAGAAGGGACTTGGCAGCACACTTTTGGCATTGAGAGAACGCAGCCTTGGCCCACAGCGACAATCCCGCAGTGAAGAGAAGGTGGGCCGCTAGTGCTGTTCAGGCAGCTTTGAAGCCAAAAGCAAGTCGCTTGCAAAGCGGGAGAAGGTGAACTTTCCCATCAGTGTCCCGCTTTCAAGCTCGATGACAAAGCATGTTTATCTGATGATTCTGCCTAGCTACCTAGTACAAGGGAAAGCCTGCCTCCATCTGCTAAGAAAGGTTTTCACGTGGGGAGTGCCGTACATGCACAAGAGCATTCCCCCGCCGTGCAAAAGTTAGGCCTTGGTGAATCTGGATGGTCCCGGAAGTCCAGCATTGTCACAGGGAAAGCTGTCCGTTGTTTTCAGGCTGGAACTCAACATCCAGCTTCCGACGGCCGTAGGGAGACGCCCTTTGGGAGTTCACAGGTTTCATTTGTGAGGCACAGTGGCGTTTCTCAGACCCCAAATTCCTCCTTGGGGCACACCAGCGTGGAATGTCAGGCTGCTTAGAACGGCGGTCCTGAGGCCGTTTGAATGCTGTACAAACGAGAGCTGTCGAGCGATCCGGGCAGAGCTTTGCCATTACCGCGGCACCTTCACAGCGTTAAACCAAACGAACCCATTTGCTTCTGTTGGCTCAAACGCAACAGAAGAGTTGGACGGCATACAGTACCCTTTCACAGATGTGACAACGAACGTGAGTGCACAACGAGTCGTGAAATACGTAACAGAGTTGAAGCATTCCTTTAACACATGCTTCTTCGCTACTATGGCGCACCGAAGCTTACGATGGGAGAAACCTGGACTTGCACCTGAGGCCTGGGGTGCCATTTCTTTGGCTGGTAAGTTCCCGAGTGCTCCTGGAGGAGCTCCCAGCAAGGCACTGAGACCAGCATGCCTCATACGAGTACACTCATAGTACTTTCGTGACGCCTTCAGGCAGCCAAGAGAAGATGGGCAGCAGGAGTGTTTTTCAGGCAGCTTTCAAACCGCAACAGTCTCGCCTCCCACGGAGGAAAATAAGGTTTTGCCAGGGTAGCCTGGTTTCAAACATGAGCTCATGTAGTTACCCTCAGTCGTTTCTGACTACCTCAAGGAAACACACGGAACCCACAGGGCCCTTCCATGGAGATCCTTTGGCAACAGGGGCCTCTGCCTAGGCTGAACTGGGGAAGTATTTCAGTACCTTAGGTAGGCCTCGGTGACCATGGCTCTTGCACATCCCGACAGAGTTAAGTGTGAAGAGTGTACTGGTCTTCAGGCTGGACGCAGAGCTTAGCTTTCGCTTCTGTGAGAGTGCTGTCCTGAGCCCCGGCCTGAATCGTCAGCACACCGTGTATCGGCGGGGGCATTCTCTTTCAGTCACTGAGGCCAGTCGACTTGCAAACAGAGTCTGCCCAGCACTGCTTTCGCGAGGCTCTTTGACGACTGGGACACTCTTCCTTGGCAACCCAGAAAGCAGTACTTTTCCCTTGCTGTGAATGGGAAGAGTGCTCCCCAGGGGCCTATTTCGCCGAGGGTTCCTCAGAAGCCAGAGGACGCTCTTCGGGCACACAGCGGTCATCATGCGAAACGGGTGCACGATCGACTGTCCTATGTGTCCCCAGGGGCATAGCAGAGTTAAGGCGCTCCATTTCAGAGGATGGCTTCGTGGATACCAATGCACACCCAGCTCTGCTGCTATGAAACCCTGGAACTTCCCTTGTGGCCTTAGGGCAGCTTTCATTGGCCGGAGCTGAATTTGGAGTGCAGTAGGATGAGTTTCTAGAAGGGACTTGGCAGCACACTTTTGGCATTGAGAGAACGCAGCCTTGGCCCACAGCGACAATCCCGCAGTGAAGAGAAGGTGGGCCGCTAGTGCTGTTCAGGCAGCTTTGAAGCCAAAAGCAAGTCGCTTGCAAAGCGGGAGAAGGTGAACTTTCCCATCAGTGTCCCGCTTTCAAGCTCGATGACAAAGCATGTTTATCTGATGATTCTGCCTAGCTACCTAGTACAAGGGAAAGCCTGCCTCCATCTGCTAAGAAAGGTTTTCACGTGGGGAGTGCCGTACATGCACAAGAGCATTCCCCCGCCGTGCAAAAGTTAGGCCTTGGTGAATCTGGATGGTCCCGGAAGTCCAGCATTGTCACAGGGAAAGCTGTCCGTTGTTTTCAGGCTGGAACTCAACATCCAGCTTCCGACGGCCGTAGGGAGACGCCCTTTGGGAGTTCACAGGTTTCATTTGTGAGGCACAGTGGCGTTTCTCAGACCCCAAATTCCTCCTTGGGGCACACCAGCGTGGAATGTCAGGCTGCTTAGAACGGCGGTCCTGAGGCCGTTTGAATGCTGTACAAACGAGAGCTGTCGAGCGATCCGGGCAGAGCTTTGCCATTACCGCGGCACCTTCACAGCGTTAAACCAAACGAACCCATTTGCTTCTGTTGGCTCAAACGCAACAGAAGAGTTGGACGGCATACAGTACCCTTTCACAGATGTGACAACGAACGTGAGTGCACAACGAGTCGTGAAATACGTAACAGAGTTGAAGCATTCCTTTAACACATGCTTCTTCGCTACTATGGCGCACCGAAGCTTACGATGGGAGAAACCTGGACTTGCACCTGAGGCCTGGGGTGCCATTTCTTTGGCTGGTAAGTTCCCGAGTGCTCCTGGAGGAGCTCCCAGCAAGGCACTGAGACCAGCATGCCTCATACGAGTACACTCATAGTACTTTCGTGACGCCTTCAGGCAGCCAAGAGAAGATGGGCAGCAGGAGTGTTTTTCAGGCAGCTTTCAAACCGCAACAGTCTCGCCTCCCACGGAGGAAAATAAGGTTTTGCCAGGGTAGCCTGGTTTCAAACATGAGCTCATGTAGTTACCCTCAGTCGTTTCTGACTACCTCAAGGAAACACACGGAACCCACAGGGCCCTTCCATGGAGATCCTTTGGCAACAGGGGCCTCTGCCTAGGCTGAACTGGGGAAGTATTTCAGTACCTTAGGTAGGCCTCGGTGACCATGGCTCTTGCACATCCCGACAGAGTTAAGTGTGAAGAGTGTACTGGTCTTCAGGCTGGACGCAGAGCTTAGCTTTCGCTTCTGTGAGAGTGCTGTCCTGAGCCCCGGCCTGAATCGTCAGCACACCGTGTATCGGCGGGGGCGTTCTCTTTCAGTCACTGAGGCCAGTCGACTTGCAAACAGAGTCTGCCCAGCACTGCTTTCGCGAGGCTCTTTGACGACTGGGACACTCTTCCTTGGCAACCCAGAAAGCAGTACTTTTCCCTTGCTGTGAATGGGAAGAGTGCTCCCCAGGGGCCTATTTCGCCGAGGGTTCCTCAGAAGCCAGAGGACGCTCTTCGGGCACACAGCGGTCATCATGCGAAACGGGTGCACGATCGACTGTCCTATGTGTCCCCAGGGGCATAGCAGAGTTAAGGCGCTCCATTTCAGAGGATGGCTTCGTGGATACCAATGCACACCCAGCTCTGCTGCTATGAAACCCTGGAACTTCCCTTGTGGCCTTAGGGCAGCTTTCATTGGCCGGAGCTGAATTTGGAGTGCAGTAGGATGAGTTTCTAGAAGGGACTTGGCAGCACACTTTTGGCATTGAGAGAACGCAGCCTTGGCCCACAGCAACAATCCCGCAGTGAAGAGAAGGTGGGCCGCTAGTGCTGTTCAGGCAGCTTTGAAGCCAAAAGCAAGTCGCTTGCAAAGCGGGAGAAGGTGAACTTTCCCATCAGTGTCCCGCTTTCAAGCTCGATGACAAAGCATGTTTATCTGATGATTCTGCCTAGCTACCTAGTACAAGGGAAAGCCTGCCTCCATCTGCTAAGAAAGGTTTTCACGTGGGGAGTGCCGTACATGCACAAGAGCATTCCCCCGCCGTGCAAAAGTTAGGCCTTGGTGAATCTGGATGGTCCCGGAAGTCCAGCATTGTCACAGGGAAAGCTGTCCGTTGTTTTCAGGCTGGAACTCAACATCCAGCTTCCGACGGCCGTAGGGAGACGCCCTTTGGGAGTTCACAGGTTTCATTTGTGAGGCACAGTGGCGTTTCTCAGACCCCAAATTCCTCCTTGGGGCACACCAGCGTGGAATGTCAGGCTGCTTAGAACGGCGGTCCTGAGGCCGTTTGAATGCTGTACAAACGAGAGCTGTCGAGCGATCCGGGCAGAGCTTTGCCATTACCGCGGCACCTTCACAGCGTTAAACCAAACGAACCCATTTGCTTCTGTTGGCTCAAACGCAACAGAAGAGTTGGACGGCATACAGTACCCTTTCACAGATGTGACAACGAACGTGAGTGCACAACGAGTCGTGAAATACGTAACAGAGTTGAAGCATTCCTTTAACACATGCTTCTTCGCTACTATGGCGCACCGAAGCTTACGATGGGAGAAACCTGGACTTGCACCTGAGGCCTGGGGTGCCATTTCTTTGGCTGGTAAGTTCCCGAGTGCTCCTGGAGGAGCTCCCAGCAAGGCACTGAGACCAGCATGCCTCATACGAGTACACTCATAGTACTTTCGTGACGCCTTCAGGCAGCCAAGAGAAGATGGGCAGCAGGAGTGTTTTTCAGGCAGCTTTCAAACCGCAACAGTCTCGCCTCCCACGGAGGAAAATAAGGTTTTGCCAGGGTAGCCTGGTTTCAAACATGAGCTCATGTAGTTACCCTCAGTCGTTTCTGACTACCTCAAGGAAACACACGGAACCCACAGGGCCCTTCCATGGAGATCCTTTGGCAACAGGGGCCTCTGCCTAGGCTGAACTGGGGAAGTATTTCAGTACCTTAGGTAGGCCTCGGTGACCATGGCTCTTGCACATCCCGACAGAGTTAAGTGTGAAGAGTGTACTGGTCTTCAGGCTGGACGCAGAGCTTAGCTTTCGCTTCTGTGAGAGTGCTGTCCTGAGCCCCGGCCTGAATCGTCAGCACACCGTGTATCGGCGGGGGCGTTCTCTTTCAGTCACTGAGGCCAGTCGACTTGCAAACAGAGTCTGCCCAGCACTGCTTTCGCGAGGCTCTTTGACGACTGGGACACTCTTCCTTGGCAACCCAGAAAGCAGTACTTTTCCCTTGCTGTGAATGGGAAGAGTGCTCCCCAGGGGCCTATTTCGCCGAGGGTTCCTCAGAAGCCAGAGGACGCTCTTCGGGCACACAGCGGTCATCATGCGAAACGGGTGCACGATCGACTGTCCTATGTGTCCCCAGGGGCATAGCAGAGTTAAGGCGCTCCATTTCAGAGGATGGCTTCGTGGATACCAATGCACACCCAGCTCTGCTGCTATGAAACCCTGGAACTTCCCTTGTGGCCTTAGGGCAGCTTTCATTGGCCGGAGCTGAATTTGGAGTGCAGTAGGATGAGTTTCTAGAAGGGACTTGGCAGCACACTTTTGGCATTGAGAGAACGCAGCCTTGGCCCACAGCGACAATCCCGCAGTGAAGAGAAGGTGGGCCGCTAGTGCTGTTCAGGCAGCTTTGAAGCCAAAAGCAAGTCGCTTGCAAAGCGGGAGAAGGTGAACTTTCCCATCAGTGTCCCGCTTTCAAGCTCGATGACAAAGCATGTTTATCTGATGATTCTGCCTAGCTACCTAGTACAAGGGAAAGCCTGCCTCCATCTGCTAAGAAAGGTTTTCACGTGGGGAGTGCCGTACATGCACAAGAGCATTCCCCCGCCGTGCAAAAGTTAGGCCTTGGTGAATCTGGATGGTCCCGGAAGTCCAGCATTGTCACAGGGAAAGCTGTCCGTTGTTTTCAGGCTGGAACTCAACATCCAGCTTCCGACGGCCGTAGGGAGACGCCCTTTGGGAGTTCACAGGTTTCATTTGTGAGGCACAGTGGCGTTTCTCAGACCCCAAATTCCTCCTTGGGGCACACCAGCGTGGAATGTCAGGCTGCTTAGAACGGCGGTCCTGAGGCCGTTTGAATGCTGTACAAACGAGAGCTGTCGAGCGATCCGGGCAGAGCTTTGCCATTACCGCGGCACCTTCACAGCGTTAAACCAAACGAACCCATTTGCTTCTGTTGGCTCAAACGCAACAGAAGAGTTGGACGGCATACAGTACCCTTTCACAGATGTGACAACGAACGTGAGTGCACAACGAGTCGTGAAATACGTAACAGAGTTGAAGCATTCCTTTAACACATGCTTCTTCGCTACTATGGCGCACCGAAGCTTACGATGGGAGAAACCTGGACTTGCACCTGAGGCCTGGGGTGCCATTTCTTTGGCTGGTAAGTTCCCGAGTGCTCCTGGAGGAGCTCCCAGCAAGGCACTGAGACCAGCATGCCTCATACGAGTACACTCATAGTACTTTCGTGACGCCTTCAGGCAGCCAAGAGAAGATGGGCAGCAGGAGTGTTTTTCAGGCAGCTTTCAAACCGCAACAGTCTCGCCTCCCACGGAGGAAAATAAGGTTTTGCCAGGGTAGCCTGGTTTCAAACATGAGCTCATGTAGTTACCCTCAGTCGTTTCTGACTACCTCAAGGAAACACACGGAACCCACAGGGCCCTTCCATGGAGATCCTTTGGCAACAGGGGCCTCTGCCTAGGCTGAACTGGGGAAGTATTTCAGTACCTTAGGTAGGCCTCGGTGACCATGGCTCTTGCACATCCCGACAGAGTTAAGTGTGAAGAGTGTACTGGTCTTCAGGCTGGACGCAGAGCTTAGCTTTCGCTTCTGTGAGAGTGCTGTCCTGAGCCCCGGCCTGAATCGTCAGCACACCGTGTATCGGCGGGGGCGTTCTCTTTCAGTCACTGAGGCCAGTCGACTTGCAAACAGAGTCTGCCCAGCACTGCTTTCGCGAGGCTCTTTGACGACTGGGACACTCTTCCTTGGCAACCCAGAAAGCAGTACTTTTCCCTTGCTGTGAATGGGAAGAGTGCTCCCCAGGGGCCTATTTCGCCGAGGGTTCCTCAGAAGCCAGAGGACGCTCTTCGGGCACACAGCGGTCATCATGCGAAACGGGTGCACGATCGACTGTCCTATGTGTCCCCAGGGGCATAGCAGAGTTAAGGCGCTCCATTTCAGAGGATGGCTTCGTGGATACCAATGCACACCCAGCTCTGCTGCTATGAAACCCTGGAACTTCCCTTGTGGCCTTAGGGCAGCTTTCATTGGCCGGAGCTGAATTTGGAGTGCAGTAGGATGAGTTTCTAGAAGGGACTTGGCAGCACACTTTTGGCATTGAGAGAACGCAGCCTTGGCCCACAGCGACAATCCCGCAGTGAAGAGAAGGTGGGCCGCTAGTGCTGTTCAGGCAGCTTTGAAGCCAAAAGCAAGTCGCTTGCAAAGCGGGAGAAGGTGAACTTTCCCATCAGTGTCCCGCTTTCAAGCTCGATGACAAAGCATGTTTATCTGATGATTCTGCCTAGCTACCTAGTACAAGGGAAAGCCTGCCTCCATCTGCTAAGAAAGGTTTTCACGTGGGGAGTGCCGTACATGCACAAGAGCATTCCCCCGCCGTGCAAAAGTTAGGCCTTGGTGAATCTGGATGGTCCCGGAAGTCCAGCATTGTCACAGGGAAAGCTGTCCGTTGTTTTCAGGCTGGAACTCAACATCCAGCTTCCGACGGCCGTAGGGAGACGCCCTTTGGGAGTTCACAGGTTTCATTTGTGAGGCACAGTGGCGTTTCTCAGACCCCAAATTCCTCCTTGGGGCACACCAGCGTGGAATGTCAGGCTGCTTAGAACGGCGGTCCTGAGGTCGTTTGAATGCTGTACAAACGAGAGCTGTCGAGCGATCCGGGCAGAGCTTTGCCATTACCGCGGCACCTTCACAGCGTTAAACCAAACGAACCCATTTGCTTCTGTTGGCTCAAACGCAACAGAAGAGTTGGACGGCATACAGTACCCTTTCACAGATGTGACAACGAACGTGAGTGCACAACGAGTCGTGAAATACGTAACAGAGTTGAAGCATTCCTTTAACACATGCTTCTTCGCTACTATGGCGCACCGAAGCTTACGATGGGAGAAACCTGGACTTGCACCTGAGGCCTGGGGTGCCATTTCTTTGGCTGGTAAGTTCCCGAGTGCTCCTGGAGGAGCTCCCAGCAAGGCACTGAGACCAGCATGCCTCATACGAGTACACTCATAGTACTTTCGTGACGCCTTCAGGCAGCCAAGAGAAGATGGGCAGCAGGAGTGTTTTTCAGGCAGCTTTCAAACCGCAACAGTCTCGCCTCCCACGGAGGAAAATAAGGTTTTGCCAGGGTAGCCTGGTTTCAAACATGAGCTCATGTAGTTACCCTCAGTCGTTTCTGACTACCTCAAGGAAACACACGGAACCCACAGGGCCCTTCCATGGAGATCCTTTGGCAACAGGGGCCTCTGCCTAGGCTGAACTGGGGAAGTATTTCAGTACCTTAGGTAGGCCTCGGTGACCATGGCTCTTGCACATCCCGACAGAGTTAAGTGTGAAGAGTGTACTGGTCTTCAGGCTGGACGCAGAGCTTAGCTTTCGCTTCTGTGAGAGTGCTGTCCTGAGCCCCGGCCTGAATCGTCAGCACACCGTGTATCGGCGGGGGCGTTCTCTTTCAGTCACTGAGGCCAGTCGACTTGCAAACAGAGTCTGCCCAGCACTGCTTTCGCGAGGCTCTTTGACGACTGGGACACTCTTCCTTGGCAACCCAGAAAGCAGTACTTTTCCCTTGCTGTGAATGGGAAGAGTGCTCCCCAGGGGCCTATTTCGCCGAGGGTTCCTCAGAAGCCAGAGGACGCTCTTCGGGCACACAGCGGTCATCATGCGAAACGGGTGCACGATCGACTGTCCTATGTGTCCCCAGGGGCATAGCAGAGTTAAGGCGCTCCATTTCAGAGGATGGCTTCGTGGATACCAATGCACACCCAGCTCTGCTGCTATGAAACCCTGGAACTTCCCTTGTGGCCTTAGGGCAGCTTTCATTGGCCGGAGCTGAATTTGGAGTGCAGTAGGATGAGTTTCTAGAAGGGACTTGGCAGCACACTTTTGGCATTGAGAGAACGCAGCCTTGGCCCACAGCGACAATCCCGCAGTGAAGAGAAGGTGGGCCGCTAGTGCTGTTCAGGCAGCTTTGAAGCCAAAAGCAAGTCGCTTGCAAAGCGGGAGAAGGTGAACTTTCCCATCAGTGTCCCGCTTTCCAGCTCGATGACAAAGCATGTTTATCTGATGATTCTGCCTAGCTACCTAGTACAAGGGAAAGCCTGCCTCCATCTGCTAAGAAAGGTTTTCACGTGGGGAGTGCCGTACATGCACAAGAGCATTCCCCCGCCGTGCAAAAGTTAGGCCTTGGTGAATCTGGATGGTCCCGGAAGTCCAGCATTGTCACAGGGAAAGCTGTCCGTTGTTTTCAGGCTGGAACTCAACATCCAGCTTCCGACGGCCGTAGGGAGACGCCCTTTGGGAGTTCACAGGTTTCATTTGTGAGGCACAGTGGCGTTTCTCAGACCCCAAATTCCTCCTTGGGGCACACCAGCGTGGAATGTCAGGCTGCTTAGAACGGCGGTCCTGAGGCCGTTTGAATGCTGTACAAACGAGAGCTGTCGAGCGATCCGGGCAGAGCTTTGCCATTACCGCGGCACCTTCACAGCGTTAAACCAAACGAACCCATTTGCTTCTGTTGGCTCAAACGCAACAGAAGAGTTGGACGGCATACAGTACCCTTTCACAGATGTGACAACGAACGTGAGTGCACAACGAGTCGTGAAATACGTAACAGAGTTGAAGCATTCCTTTAACACATGCTTCTTCGCTACTATGGCGCACCGAAGCTTACGATGGGAGAAACCTGGACTTGCACCTGAGGCCTGGGGTGCCATTTCTTTGGCTGGTAAGTTCCCGAGTGCTCCTGGAGGAGCTCCCAGCAAGGCACTGAGACCAGCATGCCTCATACGAGTACACTCATAGTACTTTCGTGACGCCTTCAGGCAGCCAAGAGAAGATGGGCAGCAGGAGTGTTTTTCAGGCAGCTTTCAAACCGCAACAGTCTCGCCTCCCACGGAGGAAAATAAGGTTTTGCCAGGGTAGCCTGGTTTCAAACATGAGCTCATGTAGTTACCCTCAGTCGTTTCTGACTACCTCAAGGAAACACACGGAACCCACAGGGCCCTTCCATGGAGATCCTTTGGCAACAGGGGCCTCTGCCTAGGCTGAACTGGGGAAGTATTTCAGTACCTTAGGTAGGCCTCGGTGACCATGGCTCTTGCACATCCCGACAGAGTTAAGTGTGAAAAGTGTACTGGTCTTCAGGCTGGACGCAGAGCTTAGCTTTCGCTTCTGTGAGAGTGCTGTCCTGAGCCCCGGCCTGAATCGTCAGCACACCGTGTATCGGCGGGGGCGTTCTCTTTCAGTCACTGAGGCCAGTCGACTTGCAAACAGAGTCTGCCCAGCACTGCTTTCGCGAGGCTCTTTGACGACTGGGACACTCTTCCTTGGCAACCCAGAAAGCAGTACTTTTCCCTTGCTGTGAATGGGAAGAGTGCTCCCCAGGGGCCTATTTCGCCGAGGGTTCCTCAGAAGCCAGAGGACGCTCTTCGGGCACACAGCGGTCATCATGCGAAACGGGTGCACGATCGACTGTCCTATGTGTCCCCAGGGGCATAGCAGAGTTAAGGCGCTCCATTTCAGAGGATGGCTTCGTGGATACCAATGCACACCCAGCTCTGCTGCTATGAAACCCTGGAACTTCCCTTGTGGCCTTAGGGCAGCTTTCATTGGCCGGAGCTGAATTTGGAGTGCAGTAGGATGAGTTTCTAGAAGGGACTTGGCAGCACACTTTTGGCATTGAGAGAACGCAGCCTTGGCCCACAGCGACAATCCCGCAGTGAAGAGAAGGTGGGCCGCTAGTGCTGTTCAGGCAGCTTTGAAGCCAAAAGCAAGTCGCTTGCAAAGCGGGAGAAGGTGAACTTTCCCATCAGTGTCCCGCTTTCCAGCTCGATGACAAAGCATGTTTATCTGATGATTCTGCCTAGCTACCTAGTACAAGGGAAAGCCTGCCTCCATCTGCTAAGAAAGGTTTTCACGTGGGGAGTGCCGTACATGCACAAGAGCATTCCCCCGCCGTGCAAAAGTTAGGCCTTGGTGAATCTGGATGGTCCCGGAAGTCCAGCATTGTCACAGGGAAAGCTGTCCGTTGTTTTCAGGCTGGAACTCAACATCCAGCTTCCGACGGCCGTAGGGAGACGCCCTTTGGGAGTTCACAGGTTTCATTTGTGAGGCACAGTGGCGTTTCTCAGACCCCAAATTCCTCCTTGGGGCACACCAGCGTGGAATGTCAGGCTGCTTAGAACGGCGGTCCTGAGGCCGTTTGAATGCTGTACAAACGAGAGCTGTCGAGCGATCCGGGCAGAGCTTTGCCATTACCGCGGCACCTTCACAGCGTTAAACCAAACGAACCCATTTGCTTCTGTTGGCTCAAACGCAACAGAAGAGTTGGACGGCATACAGTACCCTTTCACAGATGTGACAACGAACGTGAGTGCACAACGAGTCGTGAAATACGTAACAGAGTTGAAGCATTCCTTTAACACATGCTTCTTCGCTACTATGGCGCACCGAAGCTTACGATGGGAGAAACCTGGACTTGCACCTGAGGCCTGGGGTGCCATTTCTTTGGCTGGTAAGTTCCCGAGTGCTCCTGGAGGAGCTCCCAGCAAGGCACTGAGACCAGCATGCCTCATACGAGTACACTCATAGTACTTTCGTGACGCCTTCAGGCAGCCAAGAGAAGATGGGCAGCAGGAGTGTTTTTCAGGCAGCTTTCAAACCGCAACAGTCTCGCCTCCCACGGAGGAAAATAAGGTTTTGCCAGGGTAGCCTGGTTTCAAACATGAGCTCATGTAGTTACCCTCAGTCGTTTCTGACTACCTCAAGGAAACACACGGAACCCACAGGGCCCTTCCATGGAGATCCTTTGGCAACAGGGGCCTCTGCCTAGGCTGAACTGGGGAAGTATTTCAGTACCTTAGGTAGGCCTCGGTGACCATGGCTCTTGCACATCCCGACAGAGTTAAGTGTGAAGAGTGTACTGGTCTTCAGGCTGGACGCAGAGCTTAGCTTTCGCTTCTGTGAGAGTGCTGTCCTGAGCCCCGGCCTGAATCGTCAGCACACCGTGTATCGGCGGGGGCGTTCTCTTTCAGTCACTGAGGCCAGTCGACTTGCAAACAGAGTCTGCCCAGCACTGCTTTCGCGAGGCTCTTTGACGACTGGGACACTCTTCCTTGGCAACCCAGAAAGCAGTACTTTTCCCTTGCTGTGAATGGGAAGAGTGCTCCCCAGGGGCCTATTTCGCCGAGGGTTCCTCAGAAGCCAGAGGACGCTCTTCGGGCACACAGCGGTCATCATGCGAAACGGGTGCACGATCGACTGTCCTATGTGTCCCCAGGGGCATAGCAGAGTTAAGGCGCTCCATTTCAGAGGATGGCTTCGTGGATACCAATGCACACCCAGCTCTGCTGCTATGAAACCCTGGAACTTCCCTTGTGGCCTTAGGGCAGCTTTCATTGGCCGGAGCTGAATTTGGAGTGCAGTAGGATGAGTTTCTAGAAGGGACTTGGCAGCACACTTTTGGCATTGAGAGAACGCAGCCTTGGCCCACAGCGACAATCCCGCAGTGAAGAGAAGGTGGGCCGCTAGTGCTGTTCAGGCAGCTTTGAAGCCAAAAGCAAGTCGCTTGCAAAGCGGGAGAAGGTGAACTTTCCCATCAGTGTCCCGCTTTCCAGCTCGATGACAAAGCATGTTTATCTGATGATTCTGCCTAGCTACCTAGTACAAGGGAAAGCCTGCCTCCATCTGCTAAGAAAGGTTTTCACGTGGGGAGTGCCGTACATGCACAAGAGCATTCCCCCGCCGTGCAAAAGTTAGGCCTTGGTGAATCTGGATGGTCCCGGAAGTCCAGCATTGTCACAGGGAAAGCTGTCCGTTGTTTTCAGGCTGGAACTCAACATCCAGCTTCCGACGGCCGTAGGGAGACGCCCTTTGGGAGTTCACAGGTTTCATTTGTGAGGCACAGTGGCGTTTCTCAGACCCCAAATTCCTCCTTGGGGCACACCAGCGTGGAATGTCAGGCTGCTTAGAACGGCGGTCCTGAGGCCGTTTGAATGCTGTACAAACGAGAGCTGTCGAGCGATCCGGGCAGAGCTTTGCCATTACCGCGGCACCTTCACAGCGTTAAACCAAACGAACCCATTTGCTTCTGTTGGCTCAAACGCAACAGAAGAGTTGGACGGCATACAGTACCCTTTCACAGATGTGACAACGAACGTGAGTGCACAACGAGTCGTGAAATACGTAACAGAGTTGAAGCATTCCTTTAACACATGCTTCTTCGCTACTATGGCGCACCGAAGCTTACGATGGGAGAAACCTGGACTTGCACCTGAGGCCTGGGGTGCCATTTCTTTGGCTGGTAAGTTCCCGAGTGCTCCTGGAGGAGCTCCCAGCAAGGCACTGAGACCAGCATGCCTCATACGAGTACACTCATAGTACTTTCGTGACGCCTTCAGGCAGCCAAGAGAAGATGGGCAGCAGGAGTGTTTTTCAGGCAGCTTTCAAACCGCAACAGTCTCGCCTCCCACGGAGGAAAATAAGGTTTTGCCAGGGTAGCCTGGTTTCAAACATGAGCTCATGTAGTTACCCTCAGTCGTTTCTGACTACCTCAAGGAAACACACGGAACCCACAGGGCCCTTCCATGGAGATCCTTTGGCAACAGGGGCCTCTGCCTAGGCTGAACTGGGGAAGTATTTCAGTACCTTAGGTAGGCCTCGGTGACCATGGCTCTTGCACATCCCGACAGAGTTAAGTGTGAAGAGTGTACTGGTCTTCAGGCTGGACGCAGAGCTTAGCTTTCGCTTCTGTGAGAGTGCTGTCCTGAGCCCCGGCCTGAATCGTCAGCACACCGTGTATCGGCGGGGGCGTTCTCTTTCAGTCACTGAGGCCAGTCGACTTGCAAACAGAGTCTGCCCAGCACTGCTTTCGCGAGGCTCTTTGACGACTGGGACACTCTTCCTTGGCAGCCCAGAAAGCAGTACTTTTCCCTTGCTGTGAATGGGAAGAGTGCTCCCCAGGGGCCTATTTCGCCGAGGGTTCCTCAGAAGCCAGAGGACGCTCTTCGGGCACACAGCGGTCATCATGCGAAACGGGTGCACGATCGACTGTCCTATGTGTCCCCAGGGGCATAGCAGAGTTAAGGCGCTCCATTTCAGAGGATGGCTTCGTGGATACCAATGCACTCCCAGCTCTGCTGCTATGAAACCCTGGAACTTCCCTTGTGGCCTTAGGGCAGCTTTCATTGGCCGGAGCTGAATTTGGAGTGCAGTAGGATGAGTTTCTAGAAGGGACTTGGCAGCACACTTTTGGCATTGAGAGAACGCAGCCTTGGCCCACAGCGACAATCCCGCAGTGAAGAGAAGGTGGGCCGCTAGTGCTGTTCAGGCAGCTTTGAAGCCAAAAGCAAGTCGCTTGCAAAGCGGGAGAAGGTGAACTTTCCCATCAGTGTCCCGCTTTCCAGCTCGATGACAAAGCATGTTTATCTGATGATTCTGCCTAGCTACCTAGTACAAGGGAAAGCCTGCCTCCATCTGCTAAGAAAGGTTTTCACGTGGGGAGTGCCGTACATGCACAAGAGCATTCCCCCGCCGTGCAAAAGTTAGGCCTTGGTGAATCTGGATGGTCCCGGAAGTCCAGCATTGTCACAGGGAAAGCTGTCCGTTGTTTTCAGGCTGGAACTCAACATCCAGCTTCCGACGGCCGTAGGGAGACGCCCTTTGGGAGTTCACAGGTTTCATTTGTGAGGCACAGTGGCGTTTCTCAGACCCCAAATTCCTCCTTGGGGCACACCAGCGTGGAATGTCAGGCTGCTTAGAACGGCGGTCCTGAGGCCGTTTGAATGCTGTACAAACGAGAGCTGTCGAGCGATCCGGGCAGAGCTTTGCCATTACCGCGGCACCTTCACAGCGTTAAACCAAACGAACCCATTTGCTTCTGTTGGCTCAAACGCAACAGAAGAGTTGGACGGCATACAGTACCCTTTCACAGATGTGACAACGAACGTGAGTGCACAACGAGTCGTGAAATACGTAACAGAGTTGAAGCATTCCTTTAACACATGCTTCTTCGCTACTATGGCGCACCGAAGCTTACGATGGGAGAAACCTGGACTTGCACCTGAGGCCTGGGGTGCCATTTCTTTGGCTGGTAAGTTCCCGAGTGCTCCTGGAGGAGCTCCCAGCAAGGCACTGAGACCAGCATGCCTCATACGAGTACACTCATAGTACTTTCGTGACGCCTTCAGGCAGCCAAGAGAAGATGGGCAGCAGGAGTGTTTTTCAGGCAGCTTTCAAACCGCAACAGTCTCGCCTCCCACGGAGGAAAATAAGGTTTTGCCAGGGTAGCCTGGTTTCAAACATGAGCTCATGTAGTTACCCTCAGTCGTTTCTGACTACCTCAAGGAAACACACGGAACCCACAGGGCCCTTCCATGGAGATCCTTTGGCAACAGGGGCCTCTGCCTAGGCTGAACTGGGGAAGTATTTCAGTACCTTAGGTAGGCCTCGGTGACCATGGCTCTTGCACATCCCGACAGAGTTAAGTGTGAAAAGTGTACTGGTCTTCAGGCTGGACGCAGAGCTTAGCTTTCGCTTCTGTGAGAGTGCTGTCCTGAGCCCCGGCCTGAATCGTCAGCACACCGTGTATCGGCGGGGGCGTTCTCTTTCAGTCACTGAGGCCAGTCGACTTGCAAACAGAGTCTGCCCAGCACTGCTTTCGCGAGGCTCTTTGACGACTGGGACACTCTTCCTTGGCAGCCCAGAAAGCAGTACTTTTCCCTTGCTGTGAATGGGAAGAGTGCTCCCCAGGGGCCTATTTCGCCGAGGGTTCCTCAGAAGCCAGAGGACGCTCTTCGGGCACACAGCGGTCATCATGCGAAACGGGTGCACGATCGACTGTCCTATGTGTCCCCAGGGGCATAGCAGAGTTAAGGCGCTCCATTTCAGAGGATGGCTTCGTGGATACCAATGCACACCCAGCTCTGCTGCTATGAAACCCTGGAACTTCCCTTGTGGCCTTAGGGCAGCTTTCATTGGCCGGAGCTGAATTTGGAGTGCAGTAGGATGAGTTTCTAGAAGGGACTTGGCAGCACACTTTTGGCATTGAGAGAACGCAGCCTTGGCCCACAGCGACAATCCCGCAGTGAAGAGAAGGTGGGCCGCTAGTGCTGTTCAGGCAGCTTTGAAGCCAAAAGCAAGTCGCTTGCAAAGCGGGAGAAGGTGAACTTTCCCATCAGTGTCCCGCTTTCCAGCTCGATGACAAAGCATGTTTATCTGATGATTCTGCCTAGCTACCTAGTACAAGGGAAAGCCTGCCTCCATCTGCTAAGAAAGGTTTTCACGTGGG
Source organism: Eubalaena glacialis (assembly GCF_028564815.1). Classification (NCBI taxonomy): domain Eukaryota; kingdom Metazoa; phylum Chordata; class Mammalia; order Artiodactyla; family Balaenidae; genus Eubalaena; species Eubalaena glacialis. Next base: position 32,505 of record NW_026871347.1, read on the forward strand.
GAGTGCCGTACATGCACAAGAGCATTCCCCCGCCGTGCAAAAGTTAGGCCTTGGTGAATCTGGATGGTCCCGGAAGTCCAGCATTGTCACAGGGAAAGCTGTCCGTTGTTTTCAGGCTGGAACTCAACATCCAGCTTCCGACGGCCGTAGGGAGACGCCCTTTGGGAGTTCACAGGTTTCATTTGTGAGGCACAGTGGCGTTTCTCAGACCCCAAATTCCTCCTTGGGGCACACCAGCGTGGAATGTCAGGCTGCTTAGAACGGCGGTCCTGAGGCCGTTTGAATGCTGTACAAACGAGAGCTGTCGAGCGATCCGGGCAGAGCTTTGCCATTACCGCGGCACCTTCACAGCGTTAAACCAAACGAACCCATTTGCTTCTGTTGGCTCAAACGCAACAGAAGAGTTGGACGGCATACAGTACCCTTTCACAGATGTGACAACGAACGTGAGTGCACAACGAGTCGTGAAATACGTAACAGAGTTGAAGCATTCCTTTAACACATGCTTCTTCGCTACTATGGCGCACCGAAGCTTACGATGGGAGAAACCTGGACTTGCACCTGAGGCCTGGGGTGCCATTTCTTTGGCTGGTAAGTTCCCGAGTGCTCCTGGAGGAGCTCCCAGCAAGGCACTGAGACCAGCATGCCTCATACGAGTACACTCATAGTACTTTCGTGACGCCTTCAGGCAGCCAAGAGAAGATGGGCAGCAGGAGTGTTTTTCAGGCAGCTTTCAAACCGCAACAGTCTCGCCTCCCACGGAGGAAAATAAGGTTTTGCCAGGGTAGCCTGGTTTCAAACATGAGCTCATGTAGTTACCCTCAGTCGTTTCTGACTACCTCAAGGAAACACACGGAACCCACAGGGCCCTTCCATGGAGATCCTTTGGCAACAGGGGCCTCTGCCTAGGCTGAACTGGGGAAGTATTTCAGTACCTTAGGTAGGCCTCGGTGACCATGGCTCTTGCACATCCCGACAGAGTTAAGTGTGAAGAGTGTACTGGTCTTCAGGCTGGACGCAGAGCTTAGCTTTCGCTTCTGTGAGAGTGCTGTCCTGAGCCCCGGCCTGAATCGTCAGCACACCGTGTATCGGCGGGGGCGTTCTCTTTCAGTCACTGAGGCCAGTCGACTTGCAAACAGAGTCTGCCCAGCACTGCTTTCGCGAGGCTCTTTGACGACTGGGACACTCTTCCTTGGCAACCCAGAAAGCAGTACTTTTCCCTTGCTGTGAATGGGAAGAGTGCTCCCCAGGGGCCTATTTCGCCGAGGGTTCCTCAGAAGCCAGAGGACGCTCTTCGGGCACACAGCGGTCATCATGCGAAACGGGTGCACGATCGACTGTCCTATGTGTCCCCAGGGGCATAGCAGAGTTAAGGCGCTCCATTTCAGAGGATGGCTTCGTGGATACCAATGCACACCCAGCTCTGCTGCTATGAAACCCTGGAACTTCCCTTGTGGCCTTAGGGCAGCTTTCATTGGCCGGAGCTGAATTTGGAGTGCAGTAGGATGAGTTTCTAGAAGGGACTTGGCAGCACACTTTTGGCATTGAGAGAACGCAGCCTTGGCCCACAGCGACAATCCCGCAGTGAAGAGAAGGTGGGCCGCTAGTGCTGTTCAGGCAGCTTTGAAGCCAAAAGCAAGTCGCTTGCAAAGCGGGAGAAGGTGAACTTTCCCATCAGTGTCCCGCTTTCCAGCTCGATGACAAAGCATGTTTATCTGATGATTCTGCCTAGCTACCTAGTACAAGGGAAAGCCTGCCTCCATCTGCTAAGAAAGGTTTTCACGTGGGGAGTGCCGTACATGCACAAGAGCATTCCCCCGCCGTGCAAAAGTTAGGCCTTGGTGAATCTGGATGGTCCCGGAAGTCCAGCATTGTCACAGGGAAAGCTGTCCGTTGTTTTCAGGCTGGAACTCAACATCCAGCTTCCGACGGCCGTAGGGAGACGCCCTTTGGGAGTTCACAGGTTTCATTTGTGAGGCACAGTGGCATTTCTCAGACCCCAAATTCCTCCTTGGGGCACACCAGCGTGGAATGTCAGGCTGCTTAGAACGGCGGTCCTGAGGCCGTTTGAATGCTGTACAAACGAGAGCTGTCGAGCGATCCGGGCAGAGCTTTGCCATTACCGCGGCACCTTCACAGCGTTAAACCAAACGAACCCATTTGCTTCTGTTGGCTCAAACGCAACAGAAGAGTTGGACGGCATACAGTACCCTTTCACAGATGTGACAACGAACGTGAGTGCACAACGAGTCGTGAAATACGTAACAGAGTTGAAGCATTCCTTTAACACATGCTTCTTCGCTACTATGGCGCACCGAAGCTTACGATGGGAGAAACCTGGACTTGCACCTGAGGCCTGGGGTGCCATTTCTTTGGCTGGTAAGTTCCCGAGTGCTCCTGGAGGAGCTCCCAGCAAGGCACTGAGACCAGCATGCCTCATACGAGTACACTCATAGTACTTTCGTGACGCCTTCAGGCAGCCAAGAGAAGATGGGCAGCAGGAGTGTTTTTCAGGCAGCTTTCAAACCGCAACAGTCTCGCCTCCCACGGAGGAAAATAAGGTTTTGCCAGGGTAGCCTGGTTTCAAACATGAGCTCATGTAGTTACCCTCAGTCGTTTCTGACTACCTCAAGGAAACACACGGAACCCACAGGGCCCTTCCATGGAGATCCTTTGGCAACAGGGGCCTCTGCCTAGGCTGAACTGGGGAAGTATTTCAGTACCTTAGGTAGGCCTCGGTGACCATGGCTCTTGCACATCCCGACAGAGTTAAGTGTGAAGAGTGTACTGGTCTTCAGGCTGGACGCAGAGCTTAGCTTTCGCTTCTGTGAGAGTGCTGTCCTGAGCCCCGGCCTGAATCGTCAGCACACCGTGTATCGGCGGGGGCGTTCTCTTTCAGTCACTGAGGCCAGTCGACTTGCAAACAGAGTCTGCCCAGCACTGCTTTCGCGAGGCTCTTTGACGACTGGGACACTCTTCCTTGGCAGCCCAGAAAGCAGTACTTTTCCCTTGCTGTGAATGGGAAGAGTGCTCCCCAGGGGCCTATTTCGCCGAGGGTTCCTCAGAAGCCAGAGGACGCTCTTCGGGCACACAGCGGTCATCATGCGAAACGGGTGCACGATCGACTGTCCTATGTGTCCCCAGGGGCATAGCAGAGTTAAGGCGCTCCATTTCAGAGGATGGCTTCGTGGATACCAATGCACTCCCAGCTCTGCTGCTATGAAACCCTGGAACTTCCCTTGTGGCCTTAGGGCAGCTTTCATTGGCCGGAGCTGAATTTGGAGTGCAGTAGGATGAGTTTCTAGAAGGGACTTGGCAGCACACTTTTGGCATTGAGAGAACGCAGCCTTGGCCCACAGCGACAATCCCGCAGTGAAGAGAAGGTGGGCCGCTAGTGCTGTTCAGGCAGCTTTGAAGCCAAAAGCAAGTCGCTTGCAAAGCGGGAGAAGGTGAACTTTCCCATCAGTGTCCCGCTTTCCAGCTCGATGACAAAGCATGTTTATCTGATGATTCTGCCTAGCTACCTAGTACAAGGGAAAGCCTGCCTCCATCTGCTAAGAAAGGTTTTCACGTGGGGAGTGCCGTACATGCACAAGAGCATTCCCCCGCCGTGCAAAAGTTAGGCCTTGGTGAATCTGGATGGTCCCGGAAGTCCAGCATTGTCACAGGGAAAGCTGTCCGTTGTTTTCAGGCTGGAACTCAACATCCAGCTTCCGACGGCCGTAGGGAGACGCCCTTTGGGAGTTCACAGGTTTCATTTGTGAGGCACAGTGGCGTTTCTCAGACCCCAAATTCCTCCTTGGGGCACACCAGCGTGGAATGTCAGGCTGCTTAGAACGGCGGTCCTGAGGCCGTTTGAATGCTGTACAAACGAGAGCTGTCGAGCGATCCGGGCAGAGCTTTGCCATTACCGCGGCACCTTCACAGCGTTAAACCAAACGAACCCATTTGCTTCTGTTGGCTCAAACGCAACAGAAGAGTTGGACGGCATACAGTACCCTTTCACAGATGTGACAACGAACGTGAGTGCACAACGAGTCGTGAAATACGTAACAGAGTTGAAGCATTCCTTTAACACATGCTTCTTCGCTACTATGGCGCACCGAAGCTTACGATGGGAGAAACCTGGACTTGCACCTGAGGCCTGGGGTGCCATTTCTTTGGCTGGTAAGTTCCCGAGTGCTCCTGGAGGAGCTCCCAGCAAGGCACTGAGACCAGCATGCCTCATACGAGTACACTCATAGTACTTTCGTGACGCCTTCAGGCAGCCAAGAGAAGATGGGCAGCAGGAGTGTTTTTCAGGCAGCTTTCAAACCGCAACAGTCTCGCCTCCCACGGAGGAAAATAAGGTTTTGCCAGGGTAGCCTGGTTTCAAACATGAGCTCATGTAGTTACCCTCAGTCGTTTCTGACTACCTCAAGGAAACACACGGAACCCACAGGGCCCTTCCATGGAGATCCTTTGGCAACAGGGGCCTCTGCCTAGGCTGAACTGGGGAAGTATTTCAGTACCTTAGGTAGGCCTCGGTGACCATGGCTCTTGCACATCCCGACAGAGTTAAGTGTGAAAAGTGTACTGGTCTTCAGGCTGGACGCAGAGCTTAGCTTTCGCTTCTGTGAGAGTGCTGTCCTGAGCCCCGGCCTGAATCGTCAGCACACCGTGTATCGGCGGGGGCGTTCTCTTTCAGTCACTGAGGCCAGTCGACTTGCAAACAGAGTCTGCCCAGCACTGCTTTCGCGAGGCTCTTTGACGACTGGGACACTCTTCCTTGGCAGCCCAGAAAGCAGTACTTTTCCCTTGCTGTGAATGGGAAGAGTGCTCCCCAGGGGCCTATTTCGCCGAGGGTTCCTCAGAAGCCAGAGGACGCTCTTCGGGCACACAGCGGTCATCATGCGAAACGGGTGCACGATCGACTGTCCTATGTGTCCCCAGGGGCATAGCAGAGTTAAGGCGCTCCATTTCAGAGGATGGCTTCGTGGATACCAATGCACACCCAGCTCTGCTGCTATGAAACCCTGGAACTTCCCTTGTGGCCTTAGGGCAGCTTTCATTGGCCGGAGCTGAATTTGGAGTGCAGTAGGATGAGTTTCTAGAAGGGACTTGGCAGCACACTTTTGGCATTGAGAGAACGCAGCCTTGGCCCACAGCGACAATCCCGCAGTGAAGAGAAGGTGGGCCGCTAGTGCTGTTCAGGCAGCTTTGAAGCCAAAAGCAAGTCGCTTGCAAAGCGGGAGAAGGTGAACTTTCCCATCAGTGTCCCGCTTTCCAGCTCGATGACAAAGCATGTTTATCTGATGATTCTGCCTAGCTACCTAGTACAAGGGAAAGCCTGCCTCCATCTGCTAAGAAAGGTTTTCACGTGGGGAGTGCCGTACATGCACAAGAGCATTCCCCCGCCGTGCAAAAGTTAGGCCTTGGTGAATCTGGATGGTCCCGGAAGTCCAGCATTGTCACAGGGAAAGCTGTCCGTTGTTTTCAGGCTGGAACTCAACATCCAGCTTCCGACGGCCGTAGGGAGACGCCCTTTGGGAGTTCACAGGTTTCATTTGTGAGGCACAGTGGCGTTTCTCAGACCCCAAATTCCTCCTTGGGGCACACCAGCGTGGAATGTCAGGCTGCTTAGAACGGCGGTCCTGAGGCCGTTTGAATGCTGTACAAACGAGAGCTGTCGAGCGATCCGGGCAGAGCTTTGCCATTACCGCGGCACCTTCACAGCGTTAAACCAAACGAACCCATTTGCTTCTGTTGGCTCAAACGCAACAGAAGAGTTGGACGGCATACAGTACCCTTTCACAGATGTGACAACGAACGTGAGTGCACAACGAGTCGTGAAATACGTAACAGAGTTGAAGCATTCCTTTAACACATGCTTCTTCGCTACTATGGCGCACCGAAGCTTACGATGGGAGAAACCTGGACTTGCACCTGAGGCCTGGGGTGCCATTTCTTTGGCTGGTAAGTTCCCGAGTGCTCCTGGAGGAGCTCCCAGCAAGGCACTGAGACCAGCATGCCTCATACGAGTACACTCATAGTACTTTCGTGACGCCTTCAGGCAGCCAAGAGAAGATGGGCAGCAGGAGTGTTTTTCAGGCAGCTTTCAAACCGCAACAGTCTCGCCTCCCACGGAGGAAAATAAGGTTTTGCCAGGGTAGCCTGGTTTCAAACATGAGCTCATGTAGTTACCCTCAGTCGTTTCTGACTACCTCAAGGAAACACACGGAACCCACAGGGCCCTTCCATGGAGATCCTTTGGCAACAGGGGCCTCTGCCTAGGCTGAACTGGGGAAGTATTTCAGTACCTTAGGTAGGCCTCGGTGACCATGGCTCTTGCACATCCCGACAGAGTTAAGTGTGAAAAGTGTACTGGTCTTCAGGCTGGACGCAGAGCTTAGCTTTCGCTTCTGTGAGAGTGCTGTCCTGAGCCCCGGCCTGAATCGTCAGCACACCGTGTATCGGCGGGGGCGTTCTCTTTCAGTCACTGAGGCCAGTCGACTTGCAAACAGAGTCTGCCCAGCACTGCTTTCGCGAGGCTCTTTGACGACTGGGACACTCTTCCTTGGCAGCCCAGAAAGCAGTACTTTTCCCTTGCTGTGAATGGGAAGAGTGCTCCCCAGGGGCCTATTTCGCCGAGGGTTCCTCAGAAGCCAGAGGACGCTCTTCGGGCACACAGCGGTCATCATGCGAAACGGGTGCACGATCGACTGTCCTATGTGTCCCCAGGGGCATAGCAGAGTTAAGGCGCTCCATTTCAGAGGATGGCTTCGTGGATACCAATGCACACCCAGCTCTGCTGCTATGAAACCCTGGAACTTCCCTTGTGGCCTTAGGGCAGCTTTCATTGGCCGGAGCTGAATTTGGAGTGCAGTAGGATGAGTTTCTAGAAGGGACTTGGCAGCACACTTTTGGCATTGAGAGAACGCAGCCTTGGCCCACAGCGACAATCCCGCAGTGAAGAGAAGGTGGGCCGCTAGTGCTGTTCAGGCAGCTTTGAAGCCAAAAGCAAGTCGCTTGCAAAGCGGGAGAAGGTGAACTTTCCCATCAGTGTCCCGCTTTCCAGCTCGATGACAAAGCATGTTTATCTGATGATTCTGCCTAGCTACCTAGTACAAGGGAAAGCCTGCCTCCATCTGCTAAGAAAGGTTTTCACGTGGGGAGTGCCGTACATGCACAAGAGCATTCCCCCGCCGTGCAAAAGTTAGGCCTTGGTGAATCTGGATGGTCCCGGAAGTCCAGCATTGTCACAGGGAAAGCTGTCCGTTGTTTTCAGGCTGGAACTCAACATCCAGCTTCCGACGGCCGTAGGGAGACGCCCTTTGGGAGTTCACAGGTTTCATTTGTGAGGCACAGTGGCGTTTCTCAGACCCCAAATTCCTCCTTGGGGCACACCAGCGTGGAATGTCAGGCTGCTTAGAACGGCGGTCCTGAGGCCGTTTGAATGCTGTACAAACGAGAGCTGTCGAGCGATCCGGGCAGAGCTTTGCCATTACCGCGGCACCTTCACAGCGTTAAACCAAACGAACCCATTTGCTTCTGTTGGCTCAAACGCAACAGAAGAGTTGGACGGCATACAGTACCCTTTCACAGATGTGACAACGAACGTGAGTGCACAACGAGTCGTGAAATACGTAACAGAGTTGAAGCATTCCTTTAACACATGCTTCTTCGCTACTATGGCGCACCGAAGCTTACGATGGGAGAAACCTGGACTTGCACCTGAGGCCTGGGGTGCCATTTCTTTGGCTGGTAAGTTCCCGAGTGCTCCTGGAGGAGCTCCCAGCAAGGCACTGAGACCAGCATGCCTCATACGAGTACACTCATAGTACTTTCGTGACGCCTTCAGGCAGCCAAGAGAAGATGGGCAGCAGGAGTGTTTTTCAGGCAGCTTTCAAACCGCAACAGTCTCGCCTCCCACGGAGGAAAATAAGGTTTTGCCAGGGTAGCCTGGTTTCAAACATGAGCTCATGTAGTTACCCTCAGTCGTTTCTGACTACCTCAAGGAAACACACGGAACCCACAGGGCCCTTCCATGGAGATCCTTTGGCAACAGGGGCCTCTGCCTAGGCTGAACTGGGGAAGTATTTCAGTACCTTAGGTAGGCCTCGGTGACCATGGCTCTTGCACATCCCGACAGAGTTAAGTGTGAAAAGTGTACTGGTCTTCAGGCTGGACGCAGAGCTTAGCTTTCGCTTCTGTGAGAGTGCTGTCCTGAGCCCCGGCCTGAATCGTCAGCACACCGTGTATCGGCGGGGGCGTTCTCTTTCAGTCACTGAGGCCAGTCGACTTGCAAACAGAGTCTGCCCAGCACTGCTTTCGCGAGGCTCTTTGACGACTGGGACACTCTTCCTTGGCAGCCCAGAAAGCAGTACTTTTCCCTTGCTGTGAATGGGAAGAGTGCTCCCCAGGGGCCTATTTCGCCGAGGGTTCCTCAGAAGCCAGAGGACGCTCTTCGGGCACACAGCGGTCATCATGCGAAACGGGTGCACGATCGACTGTCCTATGTGTCCCCAGGGGCATAGCAGAGTTAAGGCGCTCCATTTCAGAGGATGGCTTCGTGGATACCAATGCACACCCAGCTCTGCTGCTATGAAACCCTGGAACTTCCCTTGTGGCCTTAGGGCAGCTTTCATTGGCCGGAGCTGAATTTGGAGTGCAGTAGGATGAGTTTCTAGAAGGGACTTGGCAGCACACTTTTGGCATTGAGAGAACGCAGCCTTGGCCCACAGCGACAATCCCGCAGTGAAGAGAAGGTGGGCCGCTAGTGCTGTTCAGGCAGCTTTGAAGCCAAAAGCAAGTCGCTTGCAAAGCGGGAGAAGGTGAACTTTCCCATCAGTGTCCCGCTTTCCAGCTCGATGACAAAGCATGTTTATCTGATGATTCTGCCTAGCTACCTAGTACAAGGGAAAGCCTGCCTCCATCTGCTAAGAAAGGTTTTCACGTGGGGAGTGCCGTACATGCACAAGAGCATTCCCCCGCCGTGCAAAAGTTAGGCCTTGGTGAATCTGGATGGTCCCGGAAGTCCAGCATTGTCACAGGGAAAGCTGTCCGTTGTTTTCAGGCTGGAACTCAACATCCAGCTTCCGACGGCCGTAGGGAGACGCCCTTTGGGAGTTCACAGGTTTCATTTGTGAGGCACAGTGGCGTTTCTCAGACCCCAAATTCCTCCTTGGGGCACACCAGCGTGGAATGTCAGGCTGCTTAGAACGGCGGTCCTGAGGCCGTTTGAATGCTGTACAAACGAGAGCTGTCGAGCGATCCGGGCAGAGCTTTGCCATTACCGCGGCACCTTCACAGCGTTAAACCAAACGAACCCATTTGCTTCTGTTGGCTCAAACGCAACAGAAGAGTTGGACGGCATACAGTACCCTTTCACAGATGTGACAACGAACGTGAGTGCACAACGAGTCGTGAAATACGTAACAGAGTTGAAGCATTCCTTTAACACATGCTTCTTCGCTACTATGGCGCACCGAAGCTTACGATGGGAGAAACCTGGACTTGCACCTGAGGCCTGGGGTGCCATTTCTTTGGCTGGTAAGTTCCCGAGTGCTCCTGGAGGAGCTCCCAGCAAGGCACTGAGACCAGCATGCCTCATACGAGTACACTCATAGTACTTTCGTGACGCCTTCAGGCAGCCAAGAGAAGATGGGCAGCAGGAGTGTTTTTCAGGCAGCTTTCAAACCGCAACAGTCTCGCCTCCCACGGAGGAAAATAAGGTTTTGCCAGGGTAGCCTGGTTTCAAACATGAGCTCATGTAGTTACCCTCAGTCGTTTCTGACTACCTCAAGGAAACACACGGAACCCACAGGGCCCTTCCATGGAGATCCTTTGGCAACAGGGGCCTCTGCCTAGGCTGAACTGGGGAAGTATTTCAGTACCTTAGGTAGGCCTCGGTGACCATGGCTCTTGCACATCCCGACAGAGTTAAGTGTGAAGAGTGTACTGGTCTTCAGGCTGGACGCAGAGCTTAGCTTTCGCTTCTGTGAGAGTGCTGTCCTGAGCCCCGGCCTGAATCGTCAGCACACCGTGTATCGGCGGGGGCGTTCTCTTTCAGTCACTGAGGCCAGTCGACTTGCAAACAGAGTCTGCCCAGCACTGCTTTCGCGAGGCTCTTTGACGACTGGGACACTCTTCCTTGGCAACCCAGAAAGCAGTACTTTTCCCTTGCTGTGAATGGGAAGAGTGCTCCCCAGGGGCCTATTTCGCCGAGGGTTCCTCAGAAGCCAGAGGACGCTCTTCGGGCACACAGCGGTCATCATGCGAAACGGGTGCACGATCGACTGTCCTATGTGTCCCCAGGGGCATAGCAGAGTTAAGGCGCTCCATTTCAGAGGATGGCTTCGTGGATACCAATGCACACCCAGCTCTGCTGCTATGAAACCCTGGAACTTCCCTTGTGGCCTTAGGGCAGCTTTCATTGGCCGGAGCTGAATTTGGAGTGCAGTAGGATGAGTTTCTAGAAGGGACTTGGCAGCACACTTTTGGCATTGAGAGAACGCAGCCTTGGCCCACAGCGACAATCCCGCAGTGAAGAGAAGGTGGGCCGCTAGTGCTGTTCAGGCAGCTTTGAAGCCAAAAGCAAGTCGCTTGCAAAGCGGGAGAAGGTGAACTTTCCCATCAGTGTCCCGCTTTCCAGCTCGATGACAAAGCATGTTTATCTGATGATTCTGCCTAGCTACCTAGTACAAGGGAAAGCCTGCCTCCATCTGCTAAGAAAGGTTTTCACGTGGGGAGTGCCGTACATGCACAAGAGCATTCCCCCGCCGTGCAAAAGTTAGGCCTTGGTGAATCTGGATGGTCCCGGAAGTCCAGCATTGTCACAGGGAAAGCTGTCCGTTGTTTTCAGGCTGGAACTCAACATCCAGCTTCCGACGGCCGTAGGGAGACGCCCTTTGGGAGTTCACAGGTTTCATTTGTGAGGCACAGTGGCGTTTCTCAGAACCCAAATTCCTCCTTGGGGCACACCAGCGTGGAATGTCAGGCTGCTTAGAACGGCGGTCCTGAGGCCGTTTGAATGCTGTACAAACGAGAGCTGTCGAGCGATCCGGGCAGAGCTTTGCCATTACCGCGGCACCTTCACAGCGTTAAACCAAACGAACCCATTTGCTTCTGTTGGCTCAAACGCAACAGAAGAGTTGGACGGCATACAGTACCCTTTCACAGATGTGACAACGAACGTGAGTGCACAACGAGTCGTGAAATACGTAACAGAGTTGAAGCATTCCTTTAACACATGCTTCTTCGCTACTATGGCGCACCGAAGCTTACGATGGGAGAAACCTGGACTTGCACCTGAGGCCTGGGGTGCCATTTCTTTGGCTGGTAAGTTCCCGAGTGCTCCTGGAGGAGCTCCCAGCAAGGCACTGAGACCAGCATGCCTCATACGAGTACACTCATAGTACTTTCGTGACGCCTTCAGGCAGCCAAGAGAAGATGGGCAGCAGGAGTGTTTTTCAGGCAGCTTTCAAACCGCAACAGTCTCGCCTCCCACGGAGGAAAATAAGGTTTTGCCAGGGTAGCCTGGTTTCAAACATGAGCTCATGTAGTTACCCTCAGTCGTTTCTGACTACCTCAAGGAAACACACGGAACCCACAGGGCCCTTCCATGGAGATCCTTTGGCAACAGGGGCCTCTGCCTAGGCTGAACTGGGGAAGTATTTCAGTACCTTAGGTAGGCCTCGGTGACCATGGCTCTTGCACATCCCGACAGAGTTAAGTGTGAAGAGTGTACTGGTCTTCAGGCTGGACGCAGAGCTTAGCTTTCGCTTCTGTGAGAGTGCTGTCCTGAGCCCCGGCCTGAATCGTCAGCACACCGTGTATCGGCGGGGGCGTTCTCTTTCAGTCACTGAGGCCAGTCGACTTGCAAACAGAGTCTGCCCAGCACTGCTTTCGCGAGGCTCTTTGACGACTGGGACACTCTTCCTTGGCAACCCAGAAAGCAGTACTTTTCCCTTGCTGTGAATGGGAAGAGTGCTCCCCAGGGGCCTATTTCGCCGAGGGTTCCTCAGAAGCCAGAGGACGCTCTTCGGGCACACAGCGGTCATCATGCGAAACGGGTGCACGATCGACTGTCCTATGTGTCCCCAGGGGCATAGCAGAGTTAAGGCGCTCCATTTCAGAGGATGGCTTCGTGGATACCAATGCACACCCAGCTCTGCTGCTATGAAACCCTGGAACTTCCCTTGTGGCCTTAGGGCAGCTTTCATTGGCCGGAGCTGAATTTGGAGTGCAGTAGGATGAGTTTCTAGAAGGGACTTGGCAGCACACTTTTGGCATTGAGAGAACGCAGCCTTGGCCCACAGCGACAATCCCGCAGTGAAGAGAAGGTGGGCCGCTAGTGCTGTTCAGGCAGCTTTGAAGCCAAAAGCAAGTCGCTTGCAAAGCGGGAGAAGGTGAACTTTCCCATCAGTGTCACGCTTTCAAGCTCGATGACAAAGCATGTTTATCTGATGATTCTGCCTAGCTACCTAGTACAAGGGAAAGCCTGCCTCCATCTGCTAAGAAAGGTTTTCACGTGGGGAGTGCCGTACATGCACAAGAGCATTCCCCCGCCGTGCAAAAGTTAGGCCTTGGTGAATCTGGATGGTCCCGGAAGTCCAGCATTGTCACAGGGAAAGCTGTCCGTTGTTTTCAGGCTGGAACTCAACATCCAGCTTCCGACGGCCGTAGGGAGACGCCCTTTGGGAGTTCACAGGTTTCATTTGTGAGGCACAGTGGCGTTTCTCAGAACCCAAATTCCTCCTTGGGGCACACCAGCGTGGAATGTCAGGCTGCTTAGAACGGCGGTCCTGAGGCCGTTTGAATGCTGTACAAACGAGAGCTGTCGAGCGATCCGGGCAGAGCTTTGCCATTACCGCGGCACCTTCACAGCGTTAAACCAAACGAACCCATTTGCTTCTGTTGGCTCAAACGCAACAGAAGAGTTGGACGGCATACAGTACCCTTTCACAGATGTGACAACGAACGTGAGTGCACAACGAGTCGTGAAATACGTAACAGAGTTGAAGCATTCCTTTAACACATGCTTCTTCGCTACTATGGCGCACCGAAGCTTACGATGGGAGAAACCTGGACTTGCACCTGAGGCCTGGGGTGCCATTTCTTTGGCTGGTAAGTTCCCGAGTGCTCCTGGAGGAGCTCCCAGCAAGGCACTGAGACCAGCATGCCTCATACGAGTACACTCATAGTACTTTCGTGACGCCTTCAGGCAGCCAAGAGAAGATGGGCAGCAGGAGTGTTTTTCAGGCAGCTTTCAAACCGCAACAGTCTCGCCTCCCACGGAGGAAAATAAGGTTTTGCCAGGGTAGCCTGGTTTCAAACATGAGCTCATGTAGTTACCCTCAGTCGTTTCTGACTACCTCAAGGAAACACACGGAACCCACAGGGCCCTTCCATGGAGATCCTTTGGCAACAGGGGCCTCTGCCTAGGCTGAACTGGGGAAGTATTTCAGTACCTTAGGTAGGCCTCGGTGACCATGGCTCTTGCACATCCCGACAGAGTTAAGTGTGAAGAGTGTACTGGTCTTCAGGCTGGACGCAGAGCTTAGCTTTCGCTTCTGTGAGAGTGCTGTCCTGAGCCCCGGCCTGAATCGTCAGCACACCGTGTATCGGCGGGGGCGTTCTCTTTCAGTCACTGAGGCCAGTCGACTTGCAAACAGAGTCTGCCCAGCACTGCTTTCGCGAGGCTCTTTGACGACTGGGACACTCTTCCTTGGCAACCCAGAAAGCAGTACTTTTCCCTTGCTGTGAATGGGAAGAGTGCTCCCCAGGGGCCTATTTCGCCGAGGGTTCCTCAGAAGCCAGAGGACGCTCTTCGGGCACACAGCGGTCATCATGCGAAACGGGTGCACGATCGACTGTCCTATGTGTCCCCAGGGGCATAGCAGAGTTAAGGCGCTCCATTTCAGAGGATGGCTTCGTGGATACCAATGCACACCCAGCTCTGCTGCTATGAAACCCTGGAACTTCCCTTGTGGCCTTAGGGCAGCTTTCATTGGCCGGAGCTGAATTTGGAGTGCAGTAGGATGAGTTTCTAGAAGGGACTTGGCAGCACACTTTTGGCATTGAGAGAACGCAGCCTTGGCCCACAGCGACAATCCCGCAGTGAAGAGAAGGTGGGCCGCTAGTGCTGTTCAGGCAGCTTTGAAGCCAAAAGCAAGTCGCTTGCAAAGCGGGAGAAGGTGAACTTTCCCATCAGTGTCCCGCTTTCAAGCTCGATGACAAAGCATGTTTATCTGATGATTCTGCCTAGCTACCTAGTACAAGGGAAAGCCTGCCTCCATCTGCTAAGAAAGGTTTTCACGTGGGGAGTGCCGTACATGCACAAGAGCATTCCCCCGCCGTGCAAAAGTTAGGCCTTGGTGAATCTGGATGGTCCCGGAAGTCCAGCATTGTCACAGGGAAAGCTGTCCGTTGTTTTCAGGCTGGAACTCAACATCCAGCTTCCGACGGCCGTAGGGAGACGCCCTTTGGGAGTTCACAGGTTTCATTTGTGAGGCACAGTGGCGTTTCTCAGACCCCAAATTCCTCCTTGGGGCACACCAGCGTGGAATGTCAGGCTGCTTAGAACGGCGGTCCTGAGGCCGTTTGAATGCTGTACAAACGAGAGCTGTCGAGCGATCCGGGCAGAGCTTTGCCATTACCGCGGCACCTTCACAGCGTTAAACCAAACGAACCCATTTGCTTCTGTTGGCTCAAACGCAACAGAAGAGTTGGACGGCATACAGTACCCTTTCACAGATGTGACAACGAACGTGAGTGCACAACGAGTCGTGAAATACGTAACAGAGTTGAAGCATTCCTTTAACACATGCTTCTTCGCTACTATGACGCACCGAAGCTTACGATGGGAGAAACCTGGACTTGCACCTGAGGCCTGGGGTGCCATTTCTTTGGCTGGTAAGTTCCCGAGTGCTCCTGGAGGAGCTCCCAGCAAGGCACTGAGACCAGCAGGCCTCATACGAGTACACTCATAGTACTTTCGTGACGCCTTCAGGCAGCCAAGAGAAGATGGGCAGCAGGAGTGTTTTTCAGGCAGCTTTCAAACCGCAACAGTCTCGCCTCCCACGGAGGAAAATAAGGTTTTGCCAGGGTAGCCTGGTTTCAAACATGAGCTCATGTAGTTACCCTCAGTCGTTTCTGACTACCTCAAGGAAACACACGGAACCCACAGGGCCCTTCCATGGAGATCCTTTGGCAACAGGGGCCTCTGCCTAGGCTGAACTGGGGAAGTATTTCAGTACCTTAGGTAGGCCTCGGTGACCATGGCTCTTGCACATCCCGACAGAGTTAAGTGTGAAGAGTGTACTGGTCTTCAGGCTGGACGCAGAGCTTAGCTTTCGCTTCTGTGAGAGTGCTGTCCTGAGCCCCGGCCTGAATCGTCAGCACACCGTGTATCGGCGGGGGCGTTCTCTTTCAGTCACTGAGGCCAGTCGACTTGCAAACAGAGTCTGCCCAGCACTGCTTTCGCGAGGCTCTTTGACGACTGGGACACTCTTCCTTGGCAACCCAGAAAGCAGTACTTTTCCCTTGCTGTGAATGGGAAGAGTGCTCCCCAGGGGCCTATTTCGCCGAGGGTTCCTCAGAAGCCAGAGGACGCTCTTCGGGCACACAGCGGTCATCATGCGAAACGGGTGCACGATCGACTGTCCTATGTGTCCCCAGGGGCATAGCAGAGTTAAGGCGCTCCATTTCAGAGGATGGCTTCGTGGATACCAATGCACACCCAGCTCTGCTGCTATGAAACCCTGGAACTTCCCTTGTGGCCTTAGGGCAGCTTTCATTGGCCGGAGCTGAATTTGGAGTGCAGTAGGATGAGTTTCTAGAAGGGACTTGGCAGCACACTTTTGGCATTGAGAGAACGCAGCCTTGGCCCACAGCGACAATCCCGCAGTGAAGAGAAGGTGGGCCGCTAGTGCTGTTCAGGCAGCTTTGAAGCCAAAAGCAAGTCGCTTGCAAAGCGGGAGAAGGTGAACTTTCCCATCAGTGTCCCGCTTTCCAGCTCGATGACAAAGCATGTTTATCTGATGATTCTGCCTAGCTACCTAGTACAAGGGAAAGCCTGCCTCCATCTGCTAAGAAAGGTTTTCACGTGGGGAGTGCCGTACATGCACAAGAGCATTCCCCCGCCGTGCAAAAGTTAGGCCTTGGTGAATCTGGATGGTCCCGGAAGTCCAGCATTGTCACAGGGAAAGCTGTCCGTTGTTTTCAGGCTGGAACTCAACATCCAGCTTCCGACGGCCGTAGGGAGACGCCCTTTGGGAGTTCACAGGTTTCATTTGTGAGGCACAGTGGCGTTTCTCAGACCCCAAATTCCTCCTTGGGGCACACCAGCGTGGAATGTCAGGCTGCTTAGAACGGCGGTCCTGAGGCCGTTTGAATGCTGTACAAACGAGAGCTGTCGAGCGATCCGGGCAGAGCTTTGCCATTACCGCGGCACCTTCACAGCGTTAAACCAAACGAACCCATTTGCTTCTGTTGGCTCAAACGCAACAGAAGAGTTGGACGGCATACAGTACCCTTTCACAGATGTGACAACGAACGTGAGTGCACAACGAGTCGTGAAATACGTAACAGAGTTGAAGCATTCCTTTAACACATGCTTCTTCGCTACTATGGCGCACCGAAGCTTACGATGGGAGAAACCTGGACTTGCACCTGAGGCCTGGGGTGCCATTTCTTTGGCTGGTAAGTTCCCGAGTGCTCCTGGAGGAGCTCCCAGCAAGGCACTGAGACCAGCAGGCCTCATACGAGTACACTCATAGTACTTTCGTGACGCCTTCAGGCAGCCAAGAGAAGATGGGCAGCAGGAGTGTTTTTCAGGCAGCTTTCAAACCGCAACAGTCTCGCCTCCCACGGAGGAAAATAAGGTTTTGCCAGGGTAGCCTGGTTTCAAACATGAGCTCATGTAGTTACCCTCAGTCGTTTCTGACTACCTCAAGGAAACACACGGAACCCACAGGGCCCTTCCATGGAGATCCTTTGGCAACAGGGGCCTCTGCCTAGGCTGAACTGGGGAAGTATTTCAGTACCTTAGGTAGGCCTCGGTGACCATGGCTCTTGCACATCCCGACAGAGTTAAGTGTGAAGAGTGTACTGGTCTTCAGGCTGGACGCAGAGCTTAGCTTTCGCTTCTGTGAGAGTGCTGTCCTGAGCCCCGGCCTGAATCGTCAGCACACCGTGTATCGGCGGGGGCGTTCTCTTTCAGTCACTGAGGCCAGTCGACTTGCAAACAGAGTCTGCCCAGCACTGCTTTCGCGAGGCTCTTTGACGACTGGGACACTCTTCCTTGGCAACCCAGAAAGCAGTACTTTTCCCTTGCTGTGAATGGGAAGAGTGCTCCCCAGGGGCCTATTTCGCCGAGGGTTCCTCAGAAGCCAGAGGACGCTCTTCGGGCACACAGCGGTCATCATGCGAAACGGGTGCACGATCGACTGTCCTATGTGTCCCCAGGGGCATAGCAGAGTTAAGGCGCTCCATTTCAGAGGATGGCTTCGTGGATACCAATGCACACCCAGCTCTGCTGCTATGAAACCCTGGAACTTCCCTTGTGGCCTTAGGGCAGCTTTCATTGGCCGGAGCTGAATTTGGAGTGCAGTAGGATGAGTTTCTAGAAGGGACTTGGCAGCACACTTTTGGCATTGAGAGAACGCAGCCTTGGCCCACAGCGACAATCCCGCAGTGAAGAGAAGGTGGGCCGCTAGTGCTGTTCAGGCAGCTTTGAAGCCAAAAGCAAGTCGCTTGCAAAGCGGGAGAAGGTGAACTTTCCCATCAGTGTCCCGCTTTCCAGCTCGATGACAAAGCATGTTTATCTGATGATTCTGCCTAGCTACCTAGTACAAGGGAAAGCCTGCCTCCATCTGCTAAGAAAGGTTTTCACGTGGGGAGTGCCGTACATGCACAAGAGCATTCCCCCGCCGTGCAAAAGTTAGGCCTTGGTGAATCTGGATGGTCCCGGAAGTCCAGCATTGTCACAGGGAAAGCTGTCCGTTGTTTTCAGGCTGGAACTCAACATCCAGCTTCCGACGGCCGTAGGGAGACGCCCTTTGGGAGTTCACAGGTTTCATTTGTGAGGCACAGTGGCGTTTCTCAGACCCCAAATTCCTCCTTGGGGCACACCAGCGTGGAATGTCAGGCTGCTTAGAACGGCGGTCCTGAGGCCGTTTGAATGCTGTACAAACGAGAGCTGTCGAGCGATCCGGGCAGAGCTTTGCCATTACCGCGGCACCTTCACAGCGTTAAACCAAACGAACCCATTTGCTTCTGTTGGCTCAAACGCAACAGAAGAGTTGGACGGCATACAGTACCCTTTCACAGATGTGACAACGAACGTGAGTGCACAACGAGTCGTGAAATACGTAACAGAGTTGAAGCATTCCTTTAACACATGCTTCTTCGCTACTATGGCGCACCGAAGCTTACGATGGGAGAAACCTGGACTTGCACCTGAGGCCTGGGGTGCCATTTCTTTGGCTGGTAAGTTCCCGAGTGCTCCTGGAGGAGCTCCCAGCAAGGCACTGAGACCAGCAGGCCTCATACGAGTACACTCATAGTACTTTCGTGACGCCTTCAGGCAGCCAAGAGAAGATGGGCAGCAGGAGTGTTTTTCAGGCAGCTTTCAAACCGCAACAGTCTCGCCTCCCACGGAGGAAAATAAGGTTTTGCCAGGGTAGCCTGGTTTCAAACATGAGCTCATGTAGTTACCCTCAGTCGTTTCTGACTACCTCAAGGAAACACACGGAACCCACAGGGCCCTTCCATGGAGATCCTTTGGCAACAGGGGCCTCTGCCTAGGCTGAACTGGGGAAGTATTTCAGTACCTTAGGTAGGCCTCGGTGACCATGGCTCTTGCACATCCCGACAGAGTTAAGTGTGAAGAGTGTACTGGTCTTCAGGCTGGACGCAGAGCTTAGCTTTCGCTTCTGTGAGAGTGCTGTCCTGAGCCCCGGCCTGAATCGTCAGCACACCGTGTATCGGCGGGGGCGTTCTCTTTCAGTCACTGAGGCCAGTCGACTTGCAAACAGAGTCTGCCCAGCACTGCTTTCGCGAGGCTCTTTGACGACTGGGACACTCTTCCTTGGCAACCCAGAAAGCAGTACTTTTCCCTTGCTGTGAATGGGAAGAGTGCTCCCCAGGGGCCTATTTCGCCGAGGGTTCCTCAGAAGCCAGAGGACGCTCTTCGGGCACACAGCGGTCATCATGCGAAACGGGTGCACGATCGACTGTCCTATGTGTCCCCAGGGGCATAGCAGAGTTAAGGCGCTCCATTTCAGAGGATGGCTTCGTGGATACCAATGCACACCCAGCTCTGCTGCTATGAAACCCTGGAACTTCCCTTGTGGCCTTAGGGCAGCTTTCATTGGCCGGAGCTGAATTTGGAGTGCAGTAGGATGAGTTTCTAGAAGGGACTTGGCAGCACACTTTTGGCATTGAGAGAACGCAGCCTTGGCCCACAGCGACAATCCCGCAGTGAAGAGAAGGTGGGCCGCTAGTGCTGTTCAGGCAGCTTTGAAGCCAAAAGCAAGTCGCTTGCAAAGCGGGAGAAGGTGAACTTTCCCATCAGTGTCCCGCTTTCAAGCTCGATGACAAAGCATGTTTATCTGATGATTCTGCCTAGCTACCTAGTACAAGGGAAAGCCTGCCTCCATCTGCTAAGAAAGGTTTTCACGTGGGGAGTGCCGTACATGCACAAGAGCATTCCCCCGCCGTGCAAAAGTTAGGCCTTGGTGAATCTGGATGGTCCCGGAAGTCCAGCATTGTCACAGGGAAAGCTGTCCGTTGTTTTCAGGCTGGAACTCAACATCCAGCTTCCGACGGCCGTAGGGAGACGCCCTTTGGGAGTTCACAGGTTTCATTTGTGAGGCACAGTGGCGTTTCTCAGACCCCAAATTCCTCCTTGGGGCACACCAGCGTGGAATGTCAGGCTGCTTAGAACGGCGGTCCTGAGGCCGTTTGAATGCTGTACAAACGAGAGCTGTCGAGCGATCCGGGCAGAGCTTTGCCATTACCGCGGCACCTTCACAGCGTTAAACCAAACGAACCCATTTGCTTCTGTTGGCTCAAACGCAACAGAAGAGTTGGACGGCATACAGTACCCTTTCACAGATGTGACAACGAACGTGAGTGCACAACGAGTCGTGAAATACGTAACAGAGTTGAAGCATTCCTTTAACACATGCTTCTTCGCTACTATGGCGCACCGAAGCTTACGATGGGAGAAACCTGGACTTGCACCTGAGGCCTGGGGTGCCATTTCTTTGGCTGGTAAGTTCCCGAGTGCTCCTGGAGGAGCTCCCAGCAAGGCACTGAGACCAGCAGGCCTCATACGAGTACACTCATAGTACTTTCGTGACGCCTTCAGGCAGCCAAGAGAAGATGGGCAGCAGGAGTGTTTTTCAGGCAGCTTTCAAACCGCAACAGTCTCGCCTCCCACGGAGGAAAATAAGGTTTTGCCAGGGTAGCCTGGTTTCAAACATGAGCTCATGTAGTTACCCTCAGTCGTTTCTGACTACCTCAAGGAAACACACGGAACCCACAGGGCCCTTCCATGGAGATCCTTTGGCAACAGGGGCCTCTGCCTAGGCTGAACTGGGGAAGTATTTCAGTACCTTAGGTAGGCCTCGGTGACCATGGCTCTTGCACATCCCGACAGAGTTAAGTGTGAAGAGTGTACTGGTCTTCAGGCTGGACGCAGAGCTTAGCTTTCGCTTCTGTGAGAGTGCTGTCCTGAGCCCCGGCCTGAATCGTCAGCACACCGTGTATCGGCGGGGGCGTTCTCTTTCAGTCACTGAGGCCAGTCGACTTGCAAACAGAGTCTGCCCAGCACTGCTTTCGCGAGGCTCTTTGACGACTGGGACACTCTTCCTTGGCAACCCAGAAAGCAGTACTTTTCCCTTGCTGTGAATGGGAAGAGTGCTCCCCAGGGGCCTATTTCGCCGAGGGTTCCTCAGAAGCCAGAGGACGCTCTTTGGGCACACAGCGGTCATCATGCGAAACGGGTGCACGATCGACTGTCCTATGTGTCCCCAGGGGCATAGCAGAGTTAAGGCGCTCCATTTCAGAGGATGGCTTCGTGGATACCAATGCACACCCAGCTCTGCTGCTATGAAACCCTGGAACTTCCCTTGTGGCCTTAGGGCAGCTTTCATTGGCCGGAGCTGAATTTGGAGTGCAGTAGGATGAGTTTCTAGAAGGGACTTGGCAGCACACTTTTGGCATTGAGAGAACGCAGCCTTGGCCCACAGCGACAATCCCGCAGTGAAGAGAAGGTGGGCCGCTAGTGCTGTTCAGGCAGCTTTGAAGCCAAAAGCAAGTCGCTTGCAAAGCGGGAGAAGGTGAACTTTCCCATCAGTGTCCCGCTTTCAAGCTCGATGACAAAGCATGTTTATCTGATGATTCTGCCTAGCTACCTAGTACAAGGGAAAGCCTGCCTCCATCTGCTAAGAAAGGTTTTCACGTGGGGAGTGCCGTACATGCACAAGAGCATTCCCCCGCCGTGCAAAAGTTAGGCCTTGGTGAATCTGGATGGTCCCGGAAGTCCAGCATTGTCACAGGGAAAGCTGTCCGTTGTTTTCAGGCTGGAACTCAACATCCAGCTTCCGACGGCCGTAGGGAGACGCCCTTTGGGAGTTCACAGGTTTCATTTGTGAGGCACAGTGGCGTTTCTCAGACCCCAAATTCCTCCTTGGGGCACACCAGCGTGGAATGTCAGGCTGCTTAGAACGGCGGTCCTGAGGCCGTTTGAATGCTGTACAAACGAGAGCTGTCGAGCGATCCGGGCAGAGCTTTGCCATTACCGCGGCACCTTCACAGCGTTAAACCAAACGAACCCATTTGCTTCTGTTGGCTCAAACGCAACAGAAGAGTTGGACGGCATACAGTACCCTTTCACAGATGTGACAACGAACGTGAGTGCACAACGAGTCGTGAAATACGTAACAGAGTTGAAGCATTCCTTTAACACATGCTTCTTCGCTACTATGGCGCACCGAAGCTTACGATGGGAGAAACCTGGACTTGCACCTGAGGCCTGGGGTGCCATTTCTTTGGCTGGTAAGTTCCCGAGTGCTCCTGGAGGAGCTCCCAGCAAGGCACTGAGACCAGCAGGCCTCATACGAGTACACTCATAGTACTTTCGTGACGCCTTCAGGCAGCCAAGAGAAGATGGGCAGCAGGAGTGTTTTTCAGGCAGCTTTCAAACCGCAACAGTCTCGCCTCCCACGGAGGAAAATAAGGTTTTGCCAGGGTAGCCTGGTTTCAAACATGAGCTCATGTAGTTACCCTCAGTCGTTTCTGACTACCTCAAGGAAACACACGGAACCCACAGGGCCCTTCCATGGAGATCCTTTGGCAACAGGGGCCTCTGCCTAGGCTGAACTGGGGAAGTATTTCAGTACCTTAGGTAGGCCTCGGTGACCATGGCTCTTGCACATCCCGACAGAGTTAAGTGTGAAAAGTGTACTGGTCTTCAGGCTGGACGCAGAGCTTAGCTTTCGCTTCTGTGAGAGTGCTGTCCTGAGCCCCGGCCTGAATCGTCAGCACACCGTGTATCGGCGGGGGCGTTCTCTTTCAGTCACTGAGGCCAGTCGACTTGCAAACAGAGTCTGCCCAGCACTGCTTTCGCGAGGCTCTTTGACGACTGGGACACTCTTCCTTGGCAACCCAGAAAGCAGTACTTTTCCCTTGCTGTGAATGGGAAGAGTGCTCCCCAGGGGCCTATTTCGCCGAGGGTTCCTCAGAAGCCAGAGGACGCTCTTCGGGCACACAGCGGTCATCATGCGAAACGGGTGCACGATCGACTGTCCTATGTGTCCCCAGGGGCATAGCAGAGTTAAGGCGCTCCATTTCAGAGGATGGCTTCGTGGATACCAATGCACACCCAGCTCTGCTGCTATGAAACCCTGGAACTTCCCTTGTGGCCTTAGGGCAGCTTTCATTGGCCGGAGCTGAATTTGGAGTGCAGTAGGATGAGTTTCTAGAAGGGACTTGGCAGCACACTTTTGGCATTGAGAGAACGCAGCCTTGGCCCACAGCGACAATCCCGCAGTGAAGAGAAGGTGGGCCGCTAGTGCTGTTCAGGCAGCTTTGAAGCCAAAAGCAAGTCGCTTGCAAAGCGGGAGAAGGTGAACTTTCCCATCAGTGTCCCGCTTTCAAGCTCGATGACAAAGCATGTTTATCTGATGATTCTGCCTAGCTACCTAGTACAAGGGAAAGCCTGCCTCCATCTGCTAAGAAAGGTTTTCACGTGGGGAGTGCCGTACATGCACAAGAGCATTCCCCCGCCGTGCAAAAGTTAGGCCTTGGTGAATCTGGATGGTCCCGGAAGTCCAGCATTGTCACAGGGAAAGCTGTCCGTTGTTTTCAGGCTGGAACTCAACATCCAGCTTCCGACGGCCGTAGGGAGACGCCCTTTGGGAGTTCACAGGTTTCATTTGTGAGGCACAGTGGCGTTTCTCAGACCCCAAATTCCTCCTTGGGGCACACCAGCGTGGAATGTCAGGCTGCTTAGAACGGCGGTCCTGAGGCCGTTTGAATGCTGTACAAACGAGAGCTGTCGAGCGATCCGGGCAGAGCTTTGCCATTACCGCGGCACCTTCACAGCGTTAAACCAAACGAACCCATTTGCTTCTGTTGGCTCAAACGCAACAGAAGAGTTGGACGGCATACAGTACCCTTTCACAGATGTGACAACGAACGTGAGTGCACAACGAGTCGTGAAATACGTAACAGAGTTGAAGCATTCCTTTAACACATGCTTCTTCGCTACTATGGCGCACCGAAGCTTACGATGGGAGAAACCTGGACTTGCACCTGAGGCCTGGGGTGCCATTTCTTTGGCTGGTAAGTTCCCGAGTGCTCCTGGAGGAGCTCCCAGCAAGGCACTGAGACCAGCAGGCCTCATACGAGTACACTCATAGTACTTTCGTGACGCCTTCAGGCAGCCAAGAGAAGATGGGCAGCAGGAGTGTTTTTCAGGCAGCTTTCAAACCGCAACAGTCTCGCCTCCCACGGAGGAAAATAAGGTTTTGCCAGGGTAGCCTGGTTTCAAACATGAGCTCATGTAGTTACCCTCAGTCGTTTCTGACTACCTCAAGGAAACACACGGAACCCACAGGGCCCTTCCATGGAGATCCTTTGGCAACAGGGGCCTCTGCCTAGGCTGAACTGGGGAAGTATTTCAGTACCTTAGGTAGGCCTCGGTGACCATGGCTCTTGCACATCCCGACAGAGTTAAGTGTGAAAAGTGTACTGGTCTTCAGGCTGGACGCAGAGCTTAGCTTTCGCTTCTGTGAGAGTGCTGTCCTGAGCCCCGGCCTGAATCGTCAGCACACCGTGTATCGGCGGGGGCGTTCTCTTTCAGTCACTGAGGCCAGTCGACTTGCAAACAGAGTCTGCCCAGCACTGCTTTCGCGAGGCTCTTTGACGACTGGGACACTCTTCCTTGGCAACCCAGAAAGCAGTACTTTTCCCTTGCTGTGAATGGGAAGAGTGCTCCCCAGGGGCCTATTTCGCCGAGGGTTCCTCAGAAGCCAGAGGACGCTCTTCGGGCACACAGCGGTCATCATGCGAAACGGGTGCACGATCGACTGTCCTATGTGTCCCCAGGGGCATAGCAGAGTTAAGGCGCTCCATTTCAGAGGATGGCTTCGTGGATACCAATGCACACCCAGCTCTGCTGCTATGAAACCCTGGAACTTCCCTTGTGGCCTTAGGGCAGCTTTCATTGGCCGGAGCTGAATTTGGAGTGCAGTAGGATGAGTTTCTAGAAGGGACTTGGCAGCACACTTTTGGCATTGAGAGAACGCAGCCTTGGCCCACAGCGACAATCCCGCAGTGAAGAGAAGGTGGGCCGCTAGTGCTGTTCAGGCAGCTTTGAAGCCAAAAGCAAGTCGCTTGCAAAGCGGGAGAAGGTGAACTTTCCCATCAGTGTCCCGCTTTCCAGCTCGATGACAAAGCATGTTTATCTGATGATTCTGCCTAGCTACCTAGTACAAGGGAAAGCCTGCCTCCATCTGCTAAGAAAGGTTTTCACGTGGGGAGTGCCGTACATGCACAAGAGCATTCCCCCGCCGTGCAAAAGTTAGGCCTTGGTGAATCTGGATGGTCCCGGAAGTCCAGCATTGTCACAGGGAAAGCTGTCCGTTGTTTTCAGGCTGGAACTCAACATCCAGCTTCCGACGGCCGTAGGGAGACGCCCTTTGGGAGTTCACAGGTTTCATTTGTGAGGCACAGTGGCGTTTCTCAGACCCCAAATTCCTCCTTGGGGCACACCAGCGTGGAATGTCAGGCTGCTTAGAACGGCGGTCCTGAGGCCGTTTGAATGCTGTACAAACGAGAGCTGTCGAGCGATCCGGGCAGAGCTTTGCCATTACCGCGGCACCTTCACAGCGTTAAACCAAACGAACCCATTTGCTTCTGTTGGCTCAAACGCAACAGAAGAGTTGGACGGCATACAGTACCCTTTCACAGATGTGACAACGAACGTGAGTGCACAACGAGTCGTGAAATACGTAACAGAGTTGAAGCATTCCTTTAACACATGCTTCTTCGCTACTATGGCGCACCGAAGCTTACGATGGGAGAAACCTGGACTTGCACCTGAGGCCTGGGGTGCCATTTCTTTGGCTGGTAAGTTCCCGAGTGCTCCTGGAGGAGCTCCCAGCAAGGCACTGAGACCAGCAGGCCTCATACGAGTACACTCATAGTACTTTCGTGACGCCTTCAGGCAGCCAAGAGAAGATGGGCAGCAGGAGTGTTTTTCAGGCAGCTTTCAAACCGCAACAGTCTCGCCTCCCACGGGGGAAAATAAGGTTTTGCCAGGGTAGCCTGGTTTCAAACATGAGCTCATGTAGTTACCCTCAGTCGTTTCTGACTACCTCAAGGAAACACACGGAACCCACAGGGCCCTTCCATGGAGATCCTTTGGCAACAGGGGCCTCTGCCTAGGCTGAACTGGGGAAGTATTTCAGTACCTTAGGTAGGCCTCGGTGACCATGGCTCTTGCACATCCCGACAGAGTTAAGTGTGAAAAGTGTACTGGTCTTCAGGCTGGACGCAGAGCTTAGCTTTCGCTTCTGTGAGAGTGCTGTCCTGAGCCCCGGCCTGAATCGTCAGCACACCGTGTATCGGCGGGGGCGTTCTCTTTCAGTCACTGAGGCCAGTCGACTTGCAAACAGAGTCTGCCCAGCACTGCTTTCGCGAGGCTCTTTGACGACTGGGACACTCTTCCTTGGCAACCCAGAAAGCAGTACTTTTCCCTTGCTGTGAATGGGAAGAGTGCTCCCCAGGGGCCTATTTCGCCGAGGGTTCCTCAGAAGCCAGAGGACGCTCTTCGGGCACACAGCGGTCATCATGCGAAACGGGTGCACGATCGACTGTCCTATGTGTCCCCAGGGGCATAGCAGAGTTAAGGCGCTCCATTTCAGAGGATGGCTTCGTGGATACCAATGCACACCCAGCTCTGCTGCTATGAAACCCTGGAACTTCCCTTGTGGCCTTAGGGCAGCTTTCATTGGCCGGAGCTGAATTTGGAGTGCAGTAGGATGAGTTTCTAGAAGGGACTTGGCAGCACACTTTTGGCATTGAGAGAACGCAGCCTTGGCCCACAGCGACAATCCCGCAGTGAAGAGAAGGTGGGCCGCTAGTGCTGTTCAGGCAGCTTTGAAGCCAAAAGCAAGTCGCTTGCAAAGCGGGAGAAGGTGAACTTTCCCATCAGTGTCCCGCTTTCCAGCTCGATGACAAAGCATGTTTATCTGATGATTCTGCCTAGCTACCTAGTACAAGGGAAAGCCTGCCTCCATCTGCTAAGAAAGGTTTTCACGTGGGGAGTGCCGTACATGCACAAGAGCATTCCCCCGCCGTGCAAAAGTTAGGCCTTGGTGAATCTGGATGGTCCCGGAAGTCCAGCATTGTCACAGGGAAAGCTGTCCGTTGTTTTCAGGCTGGAACTCAACATCCAGCTTCCGACGGCCGTAGGGAGACGCCCTTTGGGAGTTCACAGGTTTCATTTGTGAGGCACAGTGGCGTTTCTCAGACCCCAAATTCCTCCTTGGGGCACACCAGCGTGGAATGTCAGGCTGCTTAGAACGGCGGTCCTGAGGCCGTTTGAATGCTGTACAAACGAGAGCTGTCGAGCGATCCGGGCAGAGCTTTGCCATTACCGCGGCACCTTCACAGCGTTAAACCAAACGAACCCATTTGCTTCTGTTGGCTCAAACGCAACAGAAGAGTTGGACGGCATACAGTACCCTTTCACAGATGTGACAACGAACGTGAGTGCACAACGAGTCGTGAAATACGTAACAGAGTTGAAGCATTCCTTTAACACATGCTTCTTCGCTACTATGGCGCACCGAAGCTTACGATGGGAGAAACCTGGACTTGCACCTGAGGCCTGGGGTGCCATTTCTTTGGCTGGTAAGTTCCCGAGTGCTCCTGGAGGAGCTCCCAGCAAGGCACTGAGACCAGCAGGCCTCATACGAGTACACTCATAGTACTTTCGTGACGCCTTCAGGCAGCCAAGAGAAGATGGGCAGCAGGAGTGTTTTTCAGGCAGCTTTCAAACCGCAACAGTCTCGCCTCCCACGGGGGAAAATAAGGTTTTGCCAGGGTAGCCTGGTTTCAAACATGAGCTCATGTAGTTACCCTCAGTCGTTTCTGACTACCTCAAGGAAACACACGGAACCCACAGGGCCCTTCCATGGAGATCCTTTGGCAACAGGGGCCTCTGCCTAGGCTGAACTGGGGAAGTATTTCAGTACCTTAGGTAGGCCTCGGTGACCATGGCTCTTGCACATCCCGACAGAGTTAAGTGTGAAAAGTGTACTGGTCTTCAGGCTGGACGCAGAGCTTAGCTTTCGCTTCTGTGAGAGTGCTGTCCTGAGCCCCGGCCTGAATCGTCAGCACACCGTGTATCGGCGGGGGCGTTCTCTTTCAGTCACTGAGGCCAGTCGACTTGCAAACAGAGTCTGCCCAGCACTGCTTTCGCGAGGCTCTTTGACGACTGGGACACTCTTCCTTGGCAACCCAGAAAGCAGTACTTTTCCCTTGCTGTGAATGGGAAGAGTGCTCCCCAGGGGCCTATTTCGCCGAGGGTTCCTCAGAAGCCAGAGGACGCTCTTCGGGCACACAGCGGTCATCATGCGAAACGGGTGCACGATCGACTGTCCTATGTGTCCCCAGGGGCATAGCAGAGTTAAGGCGCTCCATTTCAGAGGATGGCTTCGTGGATACCAATGCACACCCAGCTCTGCTGCTATGAAACCCTGGAACTTCCCTTGTGGCCTTAGGGCAGCTTTCATTGGCCGGAGCTGAATTTGGAGTGCAGTAGGATGAGTTTCTAGAAGGGACTTGGCAGCACACTTTTGGCATTGAGAGAACGCAGCCTTGGCCCACAGCGACAATCCCGCAGTGAAGAGAAGGTGGGCCGCTAGTGCTGTTCAGGCAGCTTTGAAGCCAAAAGCAAGTCGCTTGCAAAGCGGGAGAAGGTGAACTTTCCCATCAGTGTCCCGCTTTCAAGCTCGATGACAAAGCATGTTTATCTGATGATTCTGCCTAGCTACCTAGTACAAGGGAAAGCCTGCCTCCATCTGCTAAGAAAGGTTTTCACGTGGGGAGTGCCGTACATGCACAAGAGCATTCCCCCGCCGTGCAAAAGTTAGGCCTTGGTGAATCTGGATGGTCCCGGAAGTCCAGCATTGTCACAGGGAAAGCTGTCCGTTGTTTTCAGGCTGGAACTCAACATCCAGCTTCCGACGGCCGTAGGGAGACGCCCTTTGGGAGTTCACAGGTTTCATTTGTGAGGCACAGTGGCGTTTCTCAGACCCCAAATTCCTCCTTGGGGCACACCAGCGTGGAATGTCAGGCTGCTTAGAACGGCGGTCCTGAGGCCGTTTGAATGCTGTACAAACGAGAGCTGTCGAGCGATCCGGGCAGAGCTTTGCCATTACCGCGGCACCTTCACAGCGTTAAACCAAACGAACCCATTTGCTTCTGTTGGCTCAAACGCAACAGAAGAGTTGGACGGCATACAGTACCCTTTCACAGATGTGACAACGAACGTGAGTGCACAACGAGTCGTGAAATACGTAACAGAGTTGAAGCATTCCTTTAACACATGCTTCTTCGCTACTATGGCGCACCGAAGCTTACGATGGGAGAAACCTGGACTTGCACCTGAGGCCTGGGGTGCCATTTCTTTGGCTGGTAAGTTCCCGAGTGCTCCTGGAGGAGCTCCCAGCAAGGCACTGAGACCAGCAGGCCTCATACGAGTACACTCATAGTACTTTCGTGACGCCTTCAGGCAGCCAAGAGAAGATGGGCAGCAGGAGTGTTTTTCAGGCAGCTTTCAAACCGCAACAGTCTCGCCTCCCACGGGGGAAAATAAGGTTTTGCCAGGGTAGCCTGGTTTCAAACATGAGCTCATGTAGTTACCCTCAGTCGTTTCTGACTACCTCAAGGAAACACACGGAACCCACAGGGCCCTTCCATGGAGATCCTTTGGCAACAGGGGCCTCTGCCTAGGCTGAACTGGGGAAGTATTTCAGTACCTTAGGTAGGCCTCGGTGACCATGGCTCTTGCACATCCCGACAGAGTTAAGTGTGAAAAGTGTACTGGTCTTCAGGCTGGACGCAGAGCTTAGCTTTCGCTTCTGTGAGAGTGCTGTCCTGAGCCCCGGCCTGAATCGTCAGCACACCGTGTATCGGCGGGGGCGTTCTCTTTCAGTCACTGAGGCCAGTCGACTTGCAAACAGAGTCTGCCCAGCACTGCTTTCGCGAGGCTCTTTGACGACTGGGACACTCTTCCTTGGCAACCCAGAAAGCAGTACTTTTCCCTTGCTGTGAATGGGAAGAGTGCTCCCCAGGGGCCTATTTCGCCGAGGGTTCCTCAGAAGCCAGAGGACGCTCTTCGGGCACACAGCGGTCATCATGCGAAACGGGTGCACGATCGACTGTCCTATGTGTCCCCAGGGGCATAGCAGAGTTAAGGCGCTCCATTTCAGAGGATGGCTTCGTGGATACCAATGCACACCCAGCTCTGCTGCTATGAAACCCTGGAACTTCCCTTGTGGCCTTAGGGCAGCTTTCATTGGCCGGAGCTGAATTTGGAGTGCAGTAGGATGAGTTTCTAGAAGGGACTTGGCAGCACACTTT
This sequence comes from Eubalaena glacialis, assembly GCF_028564815.1. Classification (NCBI taxonomy): domain Eukaryota; kingdom Metazoa; phylum Chordata; class Mammalia; order Artiodactyla; family Balaenidae; genus Eubalaena; species Eubalaena glacialis. The sequence goes on from NW_026871347.1 coordinate 62,652, forward strand.
TGGCATTGAGAGAACGCAGCCTTGGCCCACAGCGACAATCCCGCAGTGAAGAGAAGGTGGGCCGCTAGTGCTGTTCAGGCAGCTTTGAAGCCAAAAGCAAGTCGCTTGCAAAGCGGGAGAAGGTGAACTTTCCCATCAGTGTCCCGCTTTCCAGCTCGATGACAAAGCATGTTTATCTGATGATTCTGCCTAGCTACCTAGTACAAGGGAAAGCCTGCCTCCATCTGCTAAGAAAGGTTTTCACGTGGGGAGTGCCGTACATGCACAAGAGCATTCCCCCGCCGTGCAAAAGTTAGGCCTTGGTGAATCTGGATGGTCCCGGAAGTCCAGCATTGTCACAGGGAAAGCTGTCCGTTGTTTTCAGGCTGGAACTCAACATCCAGCTTCCGACGGCCGTAGGGAGACGCCCTTTGGGAGTTCACAGGTTTCATTTGTGAGGCACAGTGGCGTTTCTCAGACCCCAAATTCCTCCTTGGGGCACACCAGCGTGGAATGTCAGGCTGCTTAGAACGGCGGTCCTGAGGCCGTTTGAATGCTGTACAAACGAGAGCTGTCGAGCGATCCGGGCAGAGCTTTGCCATTACCGCGGCACCTTCACAGCGTTAAACCAAACGAACCCATTTGCTTCTGTTGGCTCAAACGCAACAGAAGAGTTGGACGGCATACAGTACCCTTTCACAGATGTGACAACGAACGTGAGTGCACAACGAGTCGTGAAATACGTAACAGAGTTGAAGCATTCCTTTAACACATGCTTCTTCGCTACTATGGCGCACCGAAGCTTACGATGGGAGAAACCTGGACTTGCACCTGAGGCCTGGGGTGCCATTTCTTTGGCTGGTAAGTTCCCGAGTGCTCCTGGAGGAGCTCCCAGCAAGGCACTGAGACCAGCAGGCCTCATACGAGTACACTCATAGTACTTTCGTGACGCCTTCAGGCAGCCAAGAGAAGATGGGCAGCAGGAGTGTTTTTCAGGCAGCTTTCAAACCGCAACAGTCTCGCCTCCCACGGAGGAAAATAAGGTTTTGCCAGGGTAGCCTGGTTTCAAACATGAGCTCATGTAGTTACCCTCAGTCGTTTCTGACTACCTCAAGGAAACACACGGAACCCACAGGGCCCTTCCATGGAGATCCTTTGGCAACAGGGGCCTCTGCCTAGGCTGAACTGGGGAAGTATTTCAGTACCTTAGGTAGGCCTCGGTGACCATGGCTCTTGCACATCCCGACAGAGTTAAGTGTGAAAAGTGTACTGGTCTTCAGGCTGGACGCAGAGCTTAGCTTTCGCTTCTGTGAGAGTGCTGTCCTGAGCCCCGGCCTGAATCGTCAGCACACCGTGTATCGGCGGGGGCGTTCTCTTTCAGTCACTGAGGCCAGTCGACTTGCAAACAGAGTCTGCCCAGCACTGCTTTCGCGAGGCTCTTTGACGACTGGGACACTCTTCCTTGGCAACCCAGAAAGCAGTACTTTTCCCTTGCTGTGAATGGGAAGAGTGCTCCCCAGGGGCCTATTTCGCCGAGGGTTCCTCAGAAGCCAGAGGACGCTCTTCGGGCACACAGCGGTCATCATGCGAAACGGGTGCACGATCGACTGTCCTATGTGTCCCCAGGGGCATAGCAGAGTTAAGGCGCTCCATTTCAGAGGATGGCTTCGTGGATACCAATGCACACCCAGCTCTGCTGCTATGAAACCCTGGAACTTCCCTTGTGGCCTTAGGGCAGCTTTCATTGGCCGGAGCTGAATTTGGAGTGCAGTAGGATGAGTTTCTAGAAGGGACTTGGCAGCACACTTTTGGCATTGAGAGAACGCAGCCTTGGCCCACAGCGACAATCCCGCAGTGAAGAGAAGGTGGGCCGCTAGTGCTGTTCAGGCAGCTTTGAAGCCAAAAGCAAGTCGCTTGCAAAGCGGGAGAAGGTGAACTTTCCCATCAGTGTCCCGCTTTCCAGCTCGATGACAAAGCATGTTTATCTGATGATTCTGCCTAGCTACCTAGTACAAGGGAAAGCCTGCCTCCATCTGCTAAGAAAGGTTTTCACGTGGGGAGTGCCGTACATGCACAAGAGCATTCCCCCGCCGTGCAAAAGTTAGGCCTTGGTGAATCTGGATGGTCCCGGAAGTCCAGCATTGTCACAGGGAAAGCTGTCCGTTGTTTTCAGGCTGGAACTCAACATCCAGCTTCCGACGGCCGTAGGGAGACGCCCTTTGGGAGTTCACAGGTTTCATTTGTGAGGCACAGTGGCGTTTCTCAGACCCCAAATTCCTCCTTGGGGCACACCAGCGTGGAATGTCAGGCTGCTTAGAACGGCGGTCCTGAGGCCGTTTGAATGCTGTACAAACGAGAGCTGTCGAGCGATCCGGGCAGAGCTTTGCCATTACCGCGGCACCTTCACAGCGTTAAACCAAACGAACCCATTTGCTTCTGTTGGCTCAAACGCAACAGAAGAGTTGGACGGCATACAGTACCCTTTCACAGATGTGACAACGAACGTGAGTGCACAACGAGTCGTGAAATACGTAACAGAGTTGAAGCATTCCTTTAACACATGCTTCTTCGCTACTATGGCGCACCGAAGCTTACGATGGGAGAAACCTGGACTTGCACCTGAGGCCTGGGGTGCCATTTCTTTGGCTGGTAAGTTCCCGAGTGCTCCTGGAGGAGCTCCCAGCAAGGCACTGAGACCAGCAGGCCTCATACGAGTACACTCATAGTACTTTCGTGACGCCTTCAGGCAGCCAAGAGAAGATGGGCAGCAGGAGTGTTTTTCAGGCAGCTTTCAAACCGCAACAGTCTCGCCTCCCACGGAGGAAAATAAGGTTTTGCCAGGGTAGCCTGGTTTCAAACATGAGCTCATGTAGTTACCCTCAGTCGTTTCTGACTACCTCAAGGAAACACACGGAACCCACAGGGCCCTTCCATGGAGATCCTTTGGCAACAGGGGCCTCTGCCTAGGCTGAACTGGGGAAGTATTTCAGTACCTTAGGTAGGCCTCGGTGACCATGGCTCTTGCACATCCCGACAGAGTTAAGTGTGAAAAGTGTACTGGTCTTCAGGCTGGACGCAGAGCTTAGCTTTCGCTTCTGTGAGAGTGCTGTCCTGAGCCCCGGCCTGAATCGTCAGCACACCGTGTATCGGCGGGGGCGTTCTCTTTCAGTCACTGAGGCCAGTCGACTTGCAAACAGAGTCTGCCCAGCACTGCTTTCGCGAGGCTCTTTGACGACTGGGACACTCTTCCTTGGCAACCCAGAAAGCAGTACTTTTCCCTTGCTGTGAATGGGAAGAGTGCTCCCCAGGGGCCTATTTCGCCGAGGGTTCCTCAGAAGCCAGAGGACGCTCTTCGGGCACACAGCGGTCATCATGCGAAACGGGTGCACGATCGACTGTCCTATGTGTCCCCAGGGGCATAGCAGAGTTAAGGCGCTCCATTTCAGAGGATGGCTTCGTGGATACCAATGCACACCCAGCTCTGCTGCTATGAAACCCTGGAACTTCCCTTGTGGCCTTAGGGCAGCTTTCATTGGCCGGAGCTGAATTTGGAGTGCAGTAGGATGAGTTTCTAGAAGGGACTTGGCAGCACACTTTTGGCATTGAGAGAACGCAGCCTTGGCCCACAGCGACAATCCCGCAGTGAAGAGAAGGTGGGCCGCTAGTGCTGTTCAGGCAGCTTTGAAGCCAAAAGCAAGTCGCTTGCAAAGCGGGAGAAGGTGAACTTTCCCATCAGTGTCCCGCTTTCCAGCTCGATGACAAAGCATGTTTATCTGATGATTCTGCCTAGCTACCTAGTACAAGGGAAAGCCTGCCTCCATCTGCTAAGAAAGGTTTTCACGTGGGGAGTGCCGTACATGCACAAGAGCATTCCCCCGCCGTGCAAAAGTTAGGCCTTGGTGAATCTGGATGGTCCCGGAAGTCCAGCATTGTCACAGGGAAAGCTGTCCGTTGTTTTCAGGCTGGAACTCAACATCCAGCTTCCGACGGCCGTAGGGAGACGCCCTTTGGGAGTTCACAGGTTTCATTTGTGAGGCACAGTGGCGTTTCTCAGACCCCAAATTCCTCCTTGGGGCACACCAGCGTGGAATGTCAGGCTGCTTAGAACGGCGGTCCTGAGGCCGTTTGAATGCTGTACAAACGAGAGCTGTCGAGCGATCCGGGCAGAGCTTTGCCATTACCGCGGCACCTTCACAGCGTTAAACCAAACGAACCCATTTGCTTCTGTTGGCTCAAACGCAACAGAAGAGTTGGACGGCATACAGTACCCTTTCACAGATGTGACAACGAACGTGAGTGCACAACGAGTCGTGAAATACGTAACAGAGTTGAAGCATTCCTTTAACACATGCTTCTTCGCTACTATGGCGCACCGAAGCTTACGATGGGAGAAACCTGGACTTGCACCTGAGGCCTGGGGTGCCATTTCTTTGGCTGGTAAGTTCCCGAGTGCTCCTGGAGGAGCTCCCAGCAAGGCACTGAGACCAGCAGGCCTCATACGAGTACACTCATAGTACTTTCGTGACGCCTTCAGGCAGCCAAGAGAAGATGGGCAGCAGGAGTGTTTTTCAGGCAGCTTTCAAACCGCAACAGTCTCGCCTCCCACGGAGGAAAATAAGGTTTTGCCAGGGTAGCCTGGTTTCAAACATGAGCTCATGTAGTTACCCTCAGTCGTTTCTGACTACCTCAAGGAAACACACGGAACCCACAGGGCCCTTCCATGGAGATCCTTTGGCAACAGGGGCCTCTGCCTAGGCTGAACTGGGGAAGTATTTCAGTACCTTAGGTAGGCCTCGGTGACCATGGCTCTTGCACATCCCGACAGAGTTAAGTGTGAAAAGTGTACTGGTCTTCAGGCTGGACGCAGAGCTTAGCTTTCGCTTCTGTGAGAGTGCTGTCCTGAGCCCCGGCCTGAATCATCAGCACACCGTGTATCGGCGGGGGCGTTCTCTTTCAGTCACTGAGGCCAGTCGACTTGCAAACAGAGTCTGCCCAGCACTGCTTTCGCGAGGCTCTTTGACGACTGGGACACTCTTCCTTGGCAACCCAGAAAGCAGTACTTTTCCCTTGCTGTGAATGGGAAGAGTGCTCCCCAGGGGCCTATTTCGCCGAGGGTTCCTCAGAAGCCAGAGGACGCTCTTCGGGCACACAGCGGTCATCATGCGAAACGGGTGCACGATCGACTGTCCTATGTGTCCCCAGGGGCATAGCAGAGTTAAGGCGCTCCATTTCAGAGGATGGCTTCGTGGATACCAATGCACACCCAGCTCTGCTGCTATGAAACCCTGGAACTTCCCTTGTGGCCTTAGGGCAGCTTTCATTGGCCGGAGCTGAATTTGGAGTGCAGTAGGATGAGTTTCTAGAAGGGACTTGGCAGCACACTTTTGGCATTGAGAGAACGCAGCCTTGGCCCACAGCGACAATCCCGCAGTGAAGAGAAGGTGGGCCGCTAGTGCTGTTCAGGCAGCTTTGAAGCCAAAAGCAAGTCGCTTGCAAAGCGGGAGAAGGTGAACTTTCCCATCAGTGTCCCGCTTTCCAGCTCGATGACAAAGCATGTTTATCTGATGATTCTGCCTAGCTACCTAGTACAAGGGAAAGCCTGCCTCCATCTGCTAAGAAAGGTTTTCACGTGGGGAGTGCCGTACATGCACAAGAGCATTCCCCCGCCGTGCAAAAGTTAGGCCTTGGTGAATCTGGATGGTCCCGGAAGTCCAGCATTGTCACAGGGAAAGCTGTCCGTTGTTTTCAGGCTGGAACTCAACATCCAGCTTCCGACGGCCGTAGGGAGACGCCCTTTGGGAGTTCACAGGTTTCATTTGTGAGGCACAGTGGCGTTTCTCAGACCCCAAATTCCTCCTTGGGGCACACCAGCGTGGAATGTCAGGCTGCTTAGAACGGCGGTCCTGAGGCCGTTTGAATGCTGTACAAACGAGAGCTGTCGAGCGATCCGGGCAGAGCTTTGCCATTACCGCGGCACCTTCACAGCGTTAAACCAAACGAACCCATTTGCTTCTGTTGGCTCAAACGCAACAGAAGAGTTGGACGGCATACAGTACCCTTTCACAGATGTGACAACGAACGTGAGTGCACAACGAGTCGTGAAATACGTAACAGAGTTGAAGCATTCCTTTAACACATGCTTCTTCGCTACTATGGCGCACCGAAGCTTACGATGGGAGAAACCTGGACTTGCACCTGAGGCCTGGGGTGCCATTTCTTTGGCTGGTAAGTTCCCGAGTGCTCCTGGAGGAGCTCCCAGCAAGGCACTGAGACCAGCAGGCCTCATACGAGTACACTCATAGTACTTTCGTGACGCCTTCAGGCAGCCAAGAGAAGATGGGCAGCAGGAGTGTTTTTCAGGCAGCTTTCAAACCGCAACAGTCTCGCCTCCCACGGGGGAAAATAAGGTTTTGCCAGGGTAGCCTGGTTTCAAACATGAGCTCATGTAGTTACCCTCAGTCGTTTCTGACTACCTCAAGGAAACACACGGAACCCACAGGGCCCTTCCATGGAGATCCTTTGGCAACAGGGGCCTCTGCCTAGGCTGAACTGGGGAAGTATTTCAGTACCTTAGGTAGGCCTCGGTGACCATGGCTCTTGCACATCCCGACAGAGTTAAGTGTGAAAAGTGTACTGGTCTTCAGGCTGGACGCAGAGCTTAGCTTTCGCTTCTGTGAGAGTGCTGTCCTGAGCCCCGGCCTGAATCGTCAGCACACCGTGTATCGGCGGGGGCGTTCTCTTTCAGTCACTGAGGCCAGTCGACTTGCAAACAGAGTCTGCCCAGCACTGCTTTCGCGAGGCTCTTTGACGACTGGGACACTCTTCCTTGGCAACCCAGAAAGCAGTACTTTTCCCTTGCTGTGAATGGGAAGAGTGCTCCCCAGGGGCCTATTTCGCCGAGGGTTCCTCAGAAGCCAGAGGACGCTCTTCGGGCACACAGCGGTCATCATGCGAAACGGGTGCACGATCGACTGTCCTATGTGTCCCCAGGGGCATAGCAGAGTTAAGGCGCTCCATTTCAGAGGATGGCTTCGTGGATACCAATGCACACCCAGCTCTGCTGCTATGAAACCCTGGAACTTCCCTTGTGGCCTTAGGGCAGCTTTCATTGGCCGGAGCTGAATTTGGAGTGCAGTAGGATGAGTTTCTAGAAGGGACTTGGCAGCACACTTTTGGCATTGAGAGAACGCAGCCTTGGCCCACAGCGACAATCCCGCAGTGAAGAGAAGGTGGGCCGCTAGTGCTGTTCAGGCAGCTTTGAAGCCAAAAGCAAGTCGCTTGCAAAGCGGGAGAAGGTGAACTTTCCCATCAGTGTCCCGCTTTCAAGCTCGATGACAAAGCATGTTTATCTGATGATTCTGCCTAGCTACCTAGTACAAGGGAAAGCCTGCCTCCATCTGCTAAGAAAGGTTTTCACGTGGGGAGTGCCGTACATGCACAAGAGCATTCCCCCGCCGTGCAAAAGTTAGGCCTTGGTGAATCTGGATGGTCCCGGAAGTCCAGCATTGTCACAGGGAAAGCTGTCCGTTGTTTTCAGGCTGGAACTCAACATCCAGCTTCCGACGGCCGTAGGGAGACGCCCTTTGGGAGTTCACAGGTTTCATTTGTGAGGCACAGTGGCGTTTCTCAGACCCCAAATTCCTCCTTGGGGCACACCAGCGTGGAATGTCAGGCTGCTTAGAACGGCGGTCCTGAGGCCGTTTGAATGCTGTACAAACGAGAGCTGTCGAGCGATCCGGGCAGAGCTTTGCCATTACCGCGGCACCTTCACAGCGTTAAACCAAACGAACCCATTTGCTTCTGTTGGCTCAAACGCAACAGAAGAGTTGGACGGCATACAGTACCCTTTCACAGATGTGACAACGAACGTGAGTGCACAACGAGTCGTGAAATACGTAACAGAGTTGAAGCATTCCTTTAACACATGCTTCTTCGCTACTATGGCGCACCGAAGCTTACGATGGGAGAAACCTGGACTTGCACCTGAGGCCTGGGGTGCCATTTCTTTGGCTGGTAAGTTCCCGAGTGCTCCTGGAGGAGCTCCCAGCAAGGCACTGAGACCAGCAGGCCTCATACGAGTACACTCATAGTACTTTCGTGACGCCTTCAGGCAGCCAAGAGAAGATGGGCAGCAGGAGTGTTTTTCAGGCAGCTTTCAAACCGCAACAGTCTCGCCTCCCACGGGGGAAAATAAGGTTTTGCCAGGGTAGCCTGGTTTCAAACATGAGCTCATGTAGTTACCCTCAGTCGTTTCTGACTACCTCAAGGAAACACACGGAACCCACAGGGCCCTTCCATGGAGATCCTTTGGCAACAGGGGCCTCTGCCTAGGCTGAACTGGGGAAGTATTTCAGTACCTTAGGTAGGCCTCGGTGACCATGGCTCTTGCACATCCCGACAGAGTTAAGTGTGAAAAGTGTACTGGTCTTCAGGCTGGACGCAGAGCTTAGCTTTCGCTTCTGTGAGAGTGCTGTCCTGAGCCCCGGCCTGAATCGTCAGCACACCGTGTATCGGCGGGGGCGTTCTCTTTCAGTCACTGAGGCCAGTCGACTTGCAAACAGAGTCTGCCCAGCACTGCTTTCGCGAGGCTCTTTGACGACTGGGACACTCTTCCTTGGCAACCCAGAAAGCAGTACTTTTCCCTTGCTGTGAATGGGAAGAGTGCTCCCCAGGGGCCTATTTCGCCGAGGGTTCCTCAGAAGCCAGAGGACGCTCTTCGGGCACACAGCGGTCATCATGCGAAACGGGTGCACGATCGACTGTCCTATGTGTCCCCAGGGGCATAGCAGAGTTAAGGCGCTCCATTTCAGAGGATGGCTTCGTGGATACCAATGCACACCCAGCTCTGCTGCTATGAAACCCTGGAACTTCCCTTGTGGCCTTAGGGCAGCTTTCATTGGCCGGAGCTGAATTTGGAGTGCAGTAGGATGAGTTTCTAGAAGGGACTTGGCAGCACACTTTTGGCATTGAGAGAACGCAGCCTTGGCCCACAGCGACAATCCCGCAGTGAAGAGAAGGTGGGCCGCTAGTGCTGTTCAGGCAGCTTTGAAGCCAAAAGCAAGTCGCTTGCAAAGCGGGAGAAGGTGAACTTTCCCATCAGTGTCCCGCTTTCCAGCTCGATGACAAAGCATGTTTATCTGATGATTCTGCCTAGCTACCTAGTACAAGGGAAAGCCTGCCTCCATCTGCTAAGAAAGGTTTTCACGTGGGGAGTGCCGTACATGCACAAGAGCATTCCCCCGCCGTGCAAAAGTTAGGCCTTGGTGAATCTGGATGGTCCCGGAAGTCCAGCATTGTCACAGGGAAAGCTGTCCGTTGTTTTCAGGCTGGAACTCAACATCCAGCTTCCGACGGCCGTAGGGAGACGCCCTTTGGGAGTTCACAGGTTTCATTTGTGAGGCACAGTGGCGTTTCTCAGACCCCAAATTCCTCCTTGGGGCACACCAGCGTGGAATGTCAGGCTGCTTAGAACGGCGGTCCTGAGGCCGTTTGAATGCTGTACAAACGAGAGCTGTCGAGCGATCCGGGCAGAGCTTTGCCATTACCGCGGCACCTTCACAGCGTTAAACCAAACGAACCCATTTGCTTCTGTTGGCTCAAACGCAACAGAAGAGTTGGACGGCATACAGTACCCTTTCACAGATGTGACAACGAACGTGAGTGCACAACGAGTCGTGAAATACGTAACAGAGTTGAAGCATTCCTTTAACACATGCTTCTTCGCTACTATGGCGCACCGAAGCTTACGATGGGAGAAACCTGGACTTGCACCTGAGGCCTGGGGTGCCATTTCTTTGGCTGGTAAGTTCCCGAGTGCTCCTGGAGGAGCTCCCAGCAAGGCACTGAGACCAGCAGGCCTCATACGAGTACACTCATAGTACTTTCGTGACGCCTTCAGGCAGCCAAGAGAAGATGGGCAGCAGGAGTGTTTTTCAGGCAGCTTTCAAACCGCAACAGTCTCGCCTCCCACGGAGGAAAATAAGGTTTTGCCAGGGTAGCCTGGTTTCAAACATGAGCTCATGTAGTTACCCTCAGTCGTTTCTGACTACCTCAAGGAAACACACGGAACCCACAGGGCCCTTCCATGGAGATCCTTTGGCAACAGGGGCCTCTGCCTAGGCTGAACTGGGGAAGTATTTCAGTACCTTAGGTAGGCCTCGGTGACCATGGCTCTTGCACATCCCGACAGAGTTAAGTGTGAAAAGTGTACTGGTCTTCAGGCTGGACGCAGAGCTTAGCTTTCGCTTCTGTGAGAGTGCTGTCCTGAGCCCCGGCCTGAATCGTCAGCACACCGTGTATCGGCGGGGGCGTTCTCTTTCAGTCACTGAGGCCAGTCGACTTGCAAACAGAGTCTGCCCAGCACTGCTTTCGCGAGGCTCTTTGACGACTGGGACACTCTTCCTTGGCAACCCAGAAAGCAGTACTTTTCCCTTGCTGTGAATGGGAAGAGTGCTCCCCAGGGGCCTATTTCGCCGAGGGTTCCTCAGAAGCCAGAGGACGCTCTTCGGGCACACAGCGGTCATCATGCGAAACGGGTGCACGATCGACTGTCCTATGTGTCCCCAGGGGCATAGCAGAGTTAAGGCGCTCCATTTCAGAGGATGGCTTCGTGGATACCAATGCACACCCAGCTCTGCTGCTATGAAACCCTGGAACTTCCCTTGTGGCCTTAGGGCAGCTTTCATTGGCCGGAGCTGAATTTGGAGTGCAGTAGGATGAGTTTCTAGAAGGGACTTGGCAGCACACTTTTGGCATTGAGAGAACGCAGCCTTGGCCCACAGCGACAATCCCGCAGTGAAGAGAAGGTGGGCCGCTAGTGCTGTTCAGGCAGCTTTGAAGCCAAAAGCAAGTCGCTTGCAAAGCGGGAGAAGGTGAACTTTCCCATCAGTGTCCCGCTTTCCAGCTCGATGACAAAGCATGTTTATCTGATGATTCTGCCTAGCTACCTAGTACAAGGGAAAGCCTGCCTCCATCTGCTAAGAAAGGTTTTCACGTGGGGAGTGCCGTACATGCACAAGAGCATTCCCCCGCCGTGCAAAAGTTAGGCCTTGGTGAATCTGGATGGTCCCGGAAGTCCAGCATTGTCACAGGGAAAGCTGTCCGTTGTTTTCAGGCTGGAACTCAACATCCAGCTTCCGACGGCCGTAGGGAGACGCCCTTTGGGAGTTCACAGGTTTCATTTGTGAGGCACAGTGGCGTTTCTCAGACCCCAAATTCCTCCTTGGGGCACACCAGCGTGGAATGTCAGGCTGCTTAGAACGGCGGTCCTGAGGCCGTTTGAATGCTGTACAAACGAGAGCTGTCGAGCGATCCGGGCAGAGCTTTGCCATTACCGCGGCACCTTCACAGCGTTAAACCAAACGAACCCATTTGCTTCTGTTGGCTCAAACGCAACAGAAGAGTTGGACGGCATACAGTACCCTTTCACAGATGTGACAACGAACGTGAGTGCACAACGAGTCGTGAAATACGTAACAGAGTTGAAGCATTCCTTTAACACATGCTTCTTCGCTACTATGGCGCACCGAAGCTTACGATGGGAGAAACCTGGACTTGCACCTGAGGCCTGGGGTGCCATTTCTTTGGCTGGTAAGTTCCCGAGTGCTCCTGGAGGAGCTCCCAGCAAGGCACTGAGACCAGCAGGCCTCATACGAGTACACTCATAGTACTTTCGTGACGCCTTCAGGCAGCCAAGAGAAGATGGGCAGCAGGAGTGTTTTTCAGGCAGCTTTCAAACCGCAACAGTCTCGCCTCCCACGGAGGAAAATAAGGTTTTGCCAGGGTAGCCTGGTTTCAAACATGAGCTCATGTAGTTACCCTCAGTCGTTTCTGACTACCTCAAGGAAACACACGGAACCCACAGGGCCCTTCCATGGAGATCCTTTGGCAACAGGGGCCTCTGCCTAGGCTGAACTGGGGAAGTATTTCAGTACCTTAGGTAGGCCTCGGTGACCATGGCTCTTGCACATCCCGACAGAGTTAAGTGTGAAAAGTGTACTGGTCTTCAGGCTGGACGCAGAGCTTAGCTTTCGCTTCTGTGAGAGTGCTGTCCTGAGCCCCGGCCTGAATCGTCAGCACACCGTGTATCGGCGGGGGCGTTCTCTTTCAGTCACTGAGGCCAGTCGACTTGCAAACAGAGTCTGCCCAGCACTGCTTTCGCGAGGCTCTTTGACGACTGGGACACTCTTCCTTGGCAACCCAGAAAGCAGTACTTTTCCCTTGCTGTGAATGGGAAGAGTGCTCCCCAGGGGCCTATTTCGCCGAGGGTTCCTCAGAAGCCAGAGGACGCTCTTCGGGCACACAGCGGTCATCATGCGAAACGGGTGCACGATCGACTGTCCTATGTGTCCCCAGGGGCATAGCAGAGTTAAGGCGCTCCATTTCAGAGGATGGCTTCGTGGATACCAATGCACACCCAGCTCTGCTGCTATGAAACCCTGGAACTTCCCTTGTGGCCTTAGGGCAGCTTTCATTGGCCGGAGCTGAATTTGGAGTGCAGTAGGATGAGTTTCTAGAAGGGACTTGGCAGCACACTTTTGGCATTGAGAGAACGCAGCCTTGGCCCACAGCGACAATCCCGCAGTGAAGAGAAGGTGGGCCGCTAGTGCTGTTCAGGCAGCTTTGAAGCCAAAAGCAAGTCGCTTGCAAAGCGGGAGAAGGTGAACTTTCCCATCAGTGTCCCGCTTTCCAGCTCGATGACAAAGCATGTTTATCTGATGATTCTGCCTAGCTACCTAGTACAAGGGAAAGCCTGCCTCCATCTGCTAAGAAAGGTTTTCACGTGGGGAGTGCCGTACATGCACAAGAGCATTCCCCCGCCGTGCAAAAGTTAGGCCTTGGTGAATCTGGATGGTCCCGGAAGTCCAGCATTGTCACAGGGAAAGCTGTCCGTTGTTTTCAGGCTGGAACTCAACATCCAGCTTCCGACGGCCGTAGGGAGACGCCCTTTGGGAGTTCACAGGTTTCATTTGTGAGGCACAGTGGCGTTTCTCAGACCCCAAATTCCTCCTTGGGGCACACCAGCGTGGAATGTCAGGCTGCTTAGAACGGCGGTCCTGAGGCCGTTTGAATGCTGTACAAACGAGAGCTGTCGAGCGATCCGGGCAGAGCTTTGCCATTACCGCGGCACCTTCACAGCGTTAAACCAAACGAACCCATTTGCTTCTGTTGGCTCAAACGCAACAGAAGAGTTGGACGGCATACAGTACCCTTTCACAGATGTGACAACGAACGTGAGTGCACAACGAGTCGTGAAATACGTAACAGAGTTGAAGCATTCCTTTAACACATGCTTCTTCGCTACTATGGCGCACCGAAGCTTACGATGGGAGAAACCTGGACTTGCACCTGAGGCCTGGGGTGCCATTTCTTTGGCTGGTAAGTTCCCGAGTGCTCCTGGAGGAGCTCCCAGCAAGGCACTGAGACCAGCAGGCCTCATACGAGTACACTCATAGTACTTTCGTGACGCCTTCAGGCAGCCAAGAGAAGATGGGCAGCAGGAGTGTTTTTCAGGCAGCTTTCAAACCGCAACAGTCTCGCCTCCCACGGAGGAAAATAAGGTTTTGCCAGGGTAGCCTGGTTTCAAACATGAGCTCATGTAGTTACCCTCAGTCGTTTCTGACTACCTCAAGGAAACACACGGAACCCACAGGGCCCTTCCATGGAGATCCTTTGGCAACAGGGGCCTCTGCCTAGGCTGAACTGGGGAAGTATTTCAGTACCTTAGGTAGGCCTCGGTGACCATGGCTCTTGCACATCCCGACAGAGTTAAGTGTGAAAAGTGTACTGGTCTTCAGGCTGGACGCAGAGCTTAGCTTTCGCTTCTGTGAGAGTGCTGTCCTGAGCCCCGGCCTGAATCGTCAGCACATCGTGTATCGGCGGGGGCGTTCTCTTTCAGTCACTGAGGCCAGTCGACTTGCAAACAGAGTCTGCCCAGCACTGCTTTCGCGAGGCTCTTTGACGACTGGGACACTCTTCCTTGGCAACCCAGAAAGCAGTACTTTTCCCTTGCTGTGAATGGGAAGAGTGCTCCCCAGGGGCCTATTTCGCCGAGGGTTCCTCAGAAGCCAGAGGACGCTCTTCGGGCACACAGCGGTCATCATGCGAAACGGGTGCACGATCGACTGTCCTATGTGTCCCCAGGGGCATAGCAGAGTTAAGGCGCTCCATTTCAGAGGATGGCTTCGTGGATACCAATGCACACCCAGCTCTGCTGCTATGAAACCCTGGAACTTCCCTTGTGGCCTTAGGGCAGCTTTCATTGGCCGGAGCTGAATTTGGAGTGCAGTAGGATGAGTTTCTAGAAGGGACTTGGCAGCACACTTTTGGCATTGAGAGAACGCAGCCTTGGCCCACAGCGACAATCCCGCAGTGAAGAGAAGGTGGGCCGCTAGTGCTGTTCAGGCAGCTTTGAAGCCAAAAGCAAGTCGCTTGCAAAGCGGGAGAAGGTGAACTTTCCCATCAGTGTCCCGCTTTCCAGCTCGATGACAAAGCATGTTTATCTGATGATTCTGCCTAGCTACCTAGTACAAGGGAAAGCCTGCCTCCATCTGCTAAGAAAGGTTTTCACGTGGGGAGTGCCGTACATGCACAAGAGCATTCCCCCGCCGTGCAAAAGTTAGGCCTTGGTGAATCTGGATGGTCCCGGAAGTCCAGCATTGTCACAGGGAAAGCTGTCCGTTGTTTTCAGGCTGGAACTCAACATCCAGCTTCCGACGGCCGTAGGGAGACGCCCTTTGGGAGTTCACAGGTTTCATTTGTGAGGCACAGTGGCGTTTCTCAGACCCCAAATTCCTCCTTGGGGCACACCAGCGTGGAATGTCAGGCTGCTTAGAACGGCGGTCCTGAGGCCGTTTGAATGCTGTACAAACGAGAGCTGTCGAGCGATCCGGGCAGAGCTTTGCCATTACCGCGGCACCTTCACAGCGTTAAACCAAACGAACCCATTTGCTTCTGTTGGCTCAAACGCAACAGAAGAGTTGGACGGCATACAGTACCCTTTCACAGATGTGACAACGAACGTGAGTGCACAACGAGTCGTGAAATACGTAACAGAGTTGAAGCATTCCTTTAACACATGCTTCTTCGCTACTATGGCGCACCGAAGCTTACGATGGGAGAAACCTGGACTTGCACCTGAGGCCTGGGGTGCCATTTCTTTGGCTGGTAAGTTCCCGAGTGCTCCTGGAGGAGCTCCCAGCAAGGCACTGAGACCAGCAGGCCTCATACGAGTACACTCATAGTACTTTCGTGACGCCTTCAGGCAGCCAAGAGAAGATGGGCAGCAGGAGTGTTTTTCAGGCAGCTTTCAAACCGCAACAGTCTCGCCTCCCACGGAGGAAAATAAGGTTTTGCCAGGGTAGCCTGGTTTCAAACATGAGCTCATGTAGTTACCCTCAGTCGTTTCTGACTACCTCAAGGAAACACACGGAACCCACAGGGCCCTTCCATGGAGATCCTTTGGCAACAGGGGCCTCTGCCTAGGCTGAACTGGGGAAGTATTTCAGTACCTTAGGTAGGCCTCGGTGACCATGGCTCTTGCACATCCCGACAGAGTTAAGTGTGAAAAGTGTACTGGTCTTCAGGCTGGACGCAGAGCTTAGCTTTCGCTTCTGTGAGAGTGCTGTCCTGAGCCCCGGCCTGAATCATCAGCACACCGTGTATCGGCGGGGGCGTTCTCTTTCAGTCACTGAGGCCAGTCGACTTGCAAACAGAGTCTGCCCAGCACTGCTTTCGCGAGGCTCTTTGACGACTGGGACACTCTTCCTTGGCAACCCAGAAAGCAGTACTTTTCCCTTGCTGTGAATGGGAAGAGTGCTCCCCAGGGGCCTATTTCGCCGAGGGTTCCTCAGAAGCCAGAGGACGCTCTTCGGGCACACAGCGGTCATCATGCGAAACGGGTGCACGATCGACTGTCCTATGTGTCCCCAGGGGCATAGCAGAGTTAAGGCGCTCCATTTCAGAGGATGGCTTCGTGGATACCAATGCACACCCAGCTCTGCTGCTATGAAACCCTGGAACTTCCCTTGTGGCCTTAGGGCAGCTTTCATTGGCCGGAGCTGAATTTGGAGTGCAGTAGGATGAGTTTCTAGAAGGGACTTGGCAGCACACTTTTGGCATTGAGAGAACGCAGCCTTGGCCCACAGCGACAATCCCGCAGTGAAGAGAAGGTGGGCCGCTAGTGCTGTTCAGGCAGCTTTGAAGCCAAAAGCAAGTCGCTTGCAAAGCGGGAGAAGGTGAACTTTCCCATCAGTGTCCCGCTTTCCAGCTCGATGACAAAGCATGTTTATCTGATGATTCTGCCTAGCTACCTAGTACAAGGGAAAGCCTGCCTCCATCTGCTAAGAAAGGTTTTCACGTGGGGAGTGCCGTACATGCACAAGAGCATTCCCCCGCCGTGCAAAAGTTAGGCCTTGGTGAATCTGGATGGTCCCGGAAGTCCAGCATTGTCACAGGGAAAGCTGTCCGTTGTTTTCAGGCTGGAACTCAACATCCAGCTTCCGACGGCCGTAGGGAGACGCCCTTTGGGAGTTCACAGGTTTCATTTGTGAGGCACAGTGGCGTTTCTCAGACCCCAAATTCCTCCTTGGGGCACACCAGCGTGGAATGTCAGGCTGCTTAGAACGGCGGTCCTGAGGCCGTTTGAATGCTGTACAAACGAGAGCTGTCGAGCGATCCGGGCAGAGCTTTGCCATTACCGCGGCACCTTCACAGCGTTAAACCAAACGAACCCATTTGCTTCTGTTGGCTCAAACGCAACAGAAGAGTTGGACGGCATACAGTACCCTTTCACAGATGTGACAACGAACGTGAGTGCACAACGAGTCGTGAAATACGTAACAGAGTTGAAGCATTCCTTTAACACATGCTTCTTCGCTACTATGGCGCACCGAAGCTTACGATGGGAGAAACCTGGACTTGCACCTGAGGCCTGGGGTGCCATTTCTTTGGCTGGTAAGTTCCCGAGTGCTCCTGGAGGAGCTCCCAGCAAGGCACTGAGACCAGCAGGCCTCATACGAGTACACTCATAGTACTTTCGTGACGCCTTCAGGCAGCCAAGAGAAGATGGGCAGCAGGAGTGTTTTTCAGGCAGCTTTCAAACCGCAACAGTCTCGCCTCCCACGGAGGAAAATAAGGTTTTGCCAGGGTAGCCTGGTTTCAAACATGAGCTCATGTAGTTACCCTCAGTCGTTTCTGACTACCTCAAGGAAACACACGGAACCCACAGGGCCCTTCCATGGAGATCCTTTGGCAACAGGGGCCTCTGCCTAGGCTGAACTGGGGAAGTATTTCAGTACCTTAGGTAGGCCTCGGTGACCATGGCTCTTGCACATCCCGACAGAGTTAAGTGTGAAAAGTGTACTGGTCTTCAGGCTGGACGCAGAGCTTAGCTTTCGCTTCTGTGAGAGTGCTGTCCTGAGCCCCGGCCTGAATCGTCAGCACACCGTGTATCGGCGGGGGCGTTCTCTTTCAGTCACTGAGGCCAGTCGACTTGCAAACAGAGTCTGCCCAGCACTGCTTTCGCGAGGCTCTTTGACGACTGGGACACTCTTCCTTGGCAACCCAGAAAGCAGTACTTTTCCCTTGCTGTGAATGGGAAGAGTGCTCCCCAGGGGCCTATTTCGCCGAGGGTTCCTCAGAAGCCAGAGGACGCTCTTCGGGCACACAGCGGTCATCATGCGAAACGGGTGCACGATCGACTGTCCTATGTGTCCCCAGGGGCATAGCAGAGTTAAGGCGCTCCATTTCAGAGGATGGCTTCGTGGATACCAATGCACACCCAGCTCTGCTGCTATGAAACCCTGGAACTTCCCTTGTGGCCTTAGGGCAGCTTTCATTGGCCGGAGCTGAATTTGGAGTGCAGTAGGATGAGTTTCTAGAAGGGACTTGGCAGCACACTTTTGGCATTGAGAGAACGCAGCCTTGGCCCACAGCGACAATCCCGCAGTGAAGAGAAGGTGGGCCGCTAGTGCTGTTCAGGCAGCTTTGAAGCCAAAAGCAAGTCGCTTGCAAAGCGGGAGAAGGTGAACTTTCCCATCAGTGTCCCGCTTTCCAGCTCGATGACAAAGCATGTTTATCTGATGATTCTGCCTAGCTACCTAGTACAAGGGAAAGCCTGCCTCCATCTGCTAAGAAAGGTTTTCACGTGGGGAGTGCCGTACATGCACAAGAGCATTCCCCCGCCGTGCAAAAGTTAGGCCTTGGTGAATCTGGATGGTCCCGGAAGTCCAGCATTGTCACAGGGAAAGCTGTCCGTTGTTTTCAGGCTGGAACTCAACATCCAGCTTCCGACGGCCGTAGGGAGACGCCCTTTGGGAGTTCACAGGTTTCATTTGTGAGGCACAGTGGCGTTTCTCAGACCCCAAATTCCTCCTTGGGGCACACCAGCGTGGAATGTCAGGCTGCTTAGAACGGCGGTCCTGAGGCCGTTTGAATGCTGTACAAACGAGAGCTGTCGAGCGATCCGGGCAGAGCTTTGCCATTACCGCGGCACCTTCACAGCGTTAAACCAAACGAACCCATTTGCTTCTGTTGGCTCAAACGCAACAGAAGAGTTGGACGGCATACAGTACCCTTTCACAGATGTGACAACGAACGTGAGTGCACAACGAGTCGTGAAATACGTAACAGAGTTGAAGCATTCCTTTAACACATGCTTCTTCGCTACTATGGCGCACCGAAGCTTACGATGGGAGAAACCTGGACTTGCACCTGAGGCCTGGGGTGCCATTTCTTTGGCTGGTAAGTTCCCGAGTGCTCCTGGAGGAGCTCCCAGCAAGGCACTGAGACCAGCAGGCCTCATACGAGTACACTCATAGTACTTTCGTGACGCCTTCAGGCAGCCAAGAGAAGATGGGCAGCAGGAGTGTTTTTCAGGCAGCTTTCAAACCGCAACAGTCTCGCCTCCCACGGAGGAAAATAAGGTTTTGCCAGGGTAGCCTGGTTTCAAACATGAGCTCATGTAGTTACCCTCAGTCGTTTCTGACTACCTCAAGGAAACACACGGAACCCACAGGGCCCTTCCATGGAGATCCTTTGGCAACAGGGGCCTCTGCCTAGGCTGAACTGGGGAAGTATTTCAGTACCTTAGGTAGGCCTCGGTGACCATGGCTCTTGCACATCCCGACAGAGTTAAGTGTGAAAAGTGTACTGGTCTTCAGGCTGGACGCAGAGCTTAGCTTTCGCTTCTGTGAGAGTGCTGTCCTGAGCCCCGGCCTGAATCGTCAGCACACCGTGTATCGGCGGGGGCGTTCTCTTTCAGTCACTGAGGCCAGTCGACTTGCAAACAGAGTCTGCCCAGCACTGCTTTCGCGAGGCTCTTTGACGACTGGGACACTCTTCCTTGGCAACCCAGAAAGCAGTACTTTTCCCTTGCTGTGAATGGGAAGAGTGCTCCCCAGGGGCCTATTTCGCCGAGGGTTCCTCAGAAGCCAGAGGACGCTCTTCGGGCACACAGCGGTCATCATGCGAAACGGGTGCACGATCGACTGTCCTATGTGTCCCCAGGGGCATAGCAGAGTTAAGGCGCTCCATTTCAGAGGATGGCTTCGTGGATACCAATGCACACCCAGCTCTGCTGCTATGAAACCCTGGAACTTCCCTTGTGGCCTTAGGGCAGCTTTCATTGGCCGGAGCTGAATTTGGAGTGCAGTAGGATGAGTTTCTAGAAGGGACTTGGCAGCACACTTTTGGCATTGAGAGAACGCAGCCTTGGCCCACAGCGACAATCCCGCAGTGAAGAGAAGGTGGGCCGCTAGTGCTGTTCAGGCAGCTTTGAAGCCAAAAGCAAGTCGCTTGCAAAGCGGGAGAAGGTGAACTTTCCCATCAGTGTCCCGCTTTCCAGCTCGATGACAAAGCATGTTTATCTGATGATTCTGCCTAGCTACCTAGTACAAGGGAAAGCCTGCCTCCATCTGCTAAGAAAGGTTTTCACGTGGGGAGTGCCGTACATGCACAAGAGCATTCCCCCGCCGTGCAAAAGTTAGGCCTTGGTGAATCTGGATGGTCCCGGAAGTCCAGCATTGTCACAGGGAAAGCTGTCCGTTGTTTTCAGGCTGGAACTCAACATCCAGCTTCCGACGGCCGTAGGGAGACGCCCTTTGGGAGTTCACAGGTTTCATTTGTGAGGCACAGTGGCGTTTCTCAGACCCCAAATTCCTCCTTGGGGCACACCAGCGTGGAATGTCAGGCTGCTTAGAACGGCGGTCCTGAGGCCGTTTGAATGCTGTACAAACGAGAGCTGTCGAGCGATCCGGGCAGAGCTTTGCCATTACCGCGGCACCTTCACAGCGTTAAACCAAACGAACCCATTTGCTTCTGTTGGCTCAAACGCAACAGAAGAGTTGGACGGCATACAGTACCCTTTCACAGATGTGACAACGAACGTGAGTGCACAACGAGTCGTGAAATACGTAACAGAGTTGAAGCATTCCTTTAACACATGCTTCTTCGCTACTATGGCGCACCGAAGCTTACGATGGGAGAAACCTGGACTTGCACCTGAGGCCTGGGGTGCCATTTCTTTGGCTGGTAAGTTCCCGAGTGCTCCTGGAGGAGCTCCCAGCAAGGCACTGAGACCAGCAGGCCTCATACGAGTACACTCATAGTACTTTCGTGACGCCTTCAGGCAGCCAAGAGAAGATGGGCAGCAGGAGTGTTTTTCAGGCAGCTTTCAAACCGCAACAGTCTCGCCTCCCACGGAGGAAAATAAGGTTTTGCCAGGGTAGCCTGGTTTCAAACATGAGCTCATGTAGTTACCCTCAGTCGTTTCTGACTACCTCAAGGAAACACACGGAACCCACAGGGCCCTTCCATGGAGATCCTTTGGCAACAGGGGCCTCTGCCTAGGCTGAACTGGGGAAGTATTTCAGTACCTTAGGTAGGCCTCGGTGACCATGGCTCTTGCACATCCCGACAGAGTTAAGTGTGAAAAGTGTACTGGTCTTCAGGCTGGACGCAGAGCTTAGCTTTCGCTTCTGTGAGAGTGCTGTCCTGAGCCCCGGCCTGAATCGTCAGCACACCGTGTATCGGCGGGGGCGTTCTCTTTCAGTCACTGAGGCCAGTCGACTTGCAAACAGAGTCTGCCCAGCACTGCTTTCGCGAGGCTCTTTGACGACTGGGACACTCTTCCTTGGCAACCCAGAAAGCAGTACTTTTCCCTTGCTGTGAATGGGAAGAGTGCTCCCCAGGGGCCTATTTCGCCGAGGGTTCCTCAGAAGCCAGAGGACGCTCTTCGGGCACACAGCGGTCATCATGCGAAACGGGTGCACGATCGACTGTCCTATGTGTCCCCAGGGGCATAGCAGAGTTAAGGCGCTCCATTTCAGAGGATGGCTTCGTGGATACCAATGCACACCCAGCTCTGCTGCTATGAAACCCTGGAACTTCCCTTGTGGCCTTAGGGCAGCTTTCATTGGCCGGAGCTGAATTTGGAGTGCAGTAGGATGAGTTTCTAGAAGGGACTTGGCAGCACACTTTTGGCATTGAGAGAACGCAGCCTTGGCCCACAGCGACAATCCCGCAGTGAAGAGAAGGTGGGCCGCTAGTGCTGTTCAGGCAGCTTTGAAGCCAAAAGCAAGTCGCTTGCAAAGCGGGAGAAGGTGAACTTTCCCATCAGTGTCCCGCTTTCCAGCTCGATGACAAAGCATGTTTATCTGATGATTCTGCCTAGCTACCTAGTACAAGGGAAAGCCTGCCTCCATCTGCTAAGAAAGGTTTTCACGTGGGGAGTGCCGTACATGCACAAGAGCATTCCCCCGCCGTGCAAAAGTTAGGCCTTGGTGAATCTGGATGGTCCCGGAAGTCCAGCATTGTCACAGGGAAAGCTGTCCGTTGTTTTCAGGCTGGAACTCAACATCCAGCTTCCGACGGCCGTAGGGAGACGCCCTTTGGGAGTTCACAGGTTTCATTTGTGAGGCACAGTGGCGTTTCTCAGACCCCAAATTCCTCCTTGGGGCACACCAGCGTGGAATGTCAGGCTGCTTAGAACGGCGGTCCTGAGGCCGTTTGAATGCTGTACAAACGAGAGCTGTCGAGCGATCCGGGCAGAGCTTTGCCATTACCGCGGCACCTTCACAGCGTTAAACCAAACGAACCCATTTGCTTCTGTTGGCTCAAACGCAACAGAAGAGTTGGACGGCATACAGTACCCTTTCACAGATGTGACAACGAACGTGAGTGCACAACGAGTCGTGAAATACGTAACAGAGTTGAAGCATTCCTTTAACACATGCTTCTTCGCTACTATGGCGCACCGAAGCTTACGATGGGAGAAACCTGGACTTGCACCTGAGGCCTGGGGTGCCATTTCTTTGGCTGGTAAGTTCCCGAGTGCTCCTGGAGGAGCTCCCAGCAAGGCACTGAGACCAGCAGGCCTCATACGAGTACACTCATAGTACTTTCGTGACGCCTTCAGGCAGCCAAGAGAAGATGGGCAGCAGGAGTGTTTTTCAGGCAGCTTTCAAACCGCAACAGTCTCGCCTCCCACGGAGGAAAATAAGGTTTTGCCAGGGTAGCCTGGTTTCAAACATGAGCTCATGTAGTTACCCTCAGTCGTTTCTGACTACCTCAAGGAAACACACGGAACCCACAGGGCCCTTCCATGGAGATCCTTTGGCAACAGGGGCCTCTGCCTAGGCTGAACTGGGGAAGTATTTCAGTACCTTAGGTAGGCCTCGGTGACCATGGCTCTTGCACATCCCGACAGAGTTAAGTGTGAAAAGTGTACTGGTCTTCAGGCTGGACGCAGAGCTTAGCTTTCGCTTCTGTGAGAGTGCTGTCCTGAGCCCCGGCCTGAATCGTCAGCACACCGTGTATCGGCGGGGGCGTTCTCTTTCAGTCACTGAGGCCAGTCGACTTGCAAACAGAGTCTGCCCAGCACTGCTTTCGCGAGGCTCTTTGACGACTGGGACACTCTTCCTTGGCAACCCAGAAAGCAGTACTTTTCCCTTGCTGTGAATGGGAAGAGTGCTCCCCAGGGGCCTATTTCGCCGAGGGTTCCTCAGAAGCCAGAGGACGCTCTTCGGGCACACAGCGGTCATCATGCGAAACGGGTGCACGATCGACTGTCCTATGTGTCCCCAGGGGCATAGCAGAGTTAAGGCGCTCCATTTCAGAGGATGGCTTCGTGGATACCAATGCACACCCAGCTCTGCTGCTATGAAACCCTGGAACTTCCCTTGTGGCCTTAGGGCAGCTTTCATTGGCCGGAGCTGAATTTGGAGTGCAGTAGGATGAGTTTCTAGAAGGGACTTGGCAGCACACTTTTGGCATTGAGAGAACGCAGCCTTGGCCCACAGCGACAATCCCGCAGTGAAGAGAAGGTGGGCCGCTAGTGCTGTTCAGGCAGCTTTGAAGCCAAAAGCAAGTCGCTTGCAAAGCGGGAGAAGGTGAACTTTCCCATCAGTGTCCCGCTTTCCAGCTCGATGACAAAGCATGTTTATCTGATGATTCTGCCTAGCTACCTAGTACAAGGGAAAGCCTGCCTCCATCTGCTAAGAAAGGTTTTCACGTGGGGAGTGCCGTACATGCACAAGAGCATTCCCCCGCCGTGCAAAAGTTAGGCCTTGGTGAATCTGGATGGTCCCGGAAGTCCAGCATTGTCACAGGGAAAGCTGTCCGTTGTTTTCAGGCTGGAACTCAACATCCAGCTTCCGACGGCCGTAGGGAGACGCCCTTTGGGAGTTCACAGGTTTCATTTGTGAGGCACAGTGGCGTTTCTCAGACCCCAAATTCCTCCTTGGGGCACACCAGCGTGGAATGTCAGGCTGCTTAGAACGGCGGTCCTGAGGCCGTTTGAATGCTGTACAAACGAGAGCTGTCGAGCGATCCGGGCAGAGCTTTGCCATTACCGCGGCACCTTCACAGCGTTAAACCAAACGAACCCATTTGCTTCTGTTGGCTCAAACGCAACAGAAGAGTTGGACGGCATACAGTACCCTTTCACAGATGTGACAACGAACGTGAGTGCACAACGAGTCGTGAAATACGTAACAGAGTTGAAGCATTCCTTTAACACATGCTTCTTCGCTACTATGGCGCACCGAAGCTTACGATGGGAGAAACCTGGACTTGCACCTGAGGCCTGGGGTGCCATTTCTTTGGCTGGTAAGTTCCCGAGTGCTCCTGGAGGAGCTCCCAGCAAGGCACTGAGACCAGCATGCCTCATACGAGTACACTCATAGTACTTTCGTGACGCCTTCAGGCAGCCAAGAGAAGATGGGCAGCAGGAGTGTTTTTCAGGCAGCTTTCAAACCGCAACAGTCTCGCCTCCCACGGAGGAAAATAAGGTTTTGCCAGGGTAGCCTGGTTTCAAACATGAGCTCATGTAGTTACCCTCAGTCGTTTCTGACTACCTCAAGGAAACACACGGAACCCACAGGGCCCTTCCATGGAGATCCTTTGGCAACAGGGGCCTCTGCCTAGGCTGAACTGGGGAAGTATTTCAGTACCTTAGGTAGGCCTCGGTGACCATGGCTCTTGCACATCCCGACAGAGTTAAGTGTGAAAAGTGTACTGGTCTTCAGGCTGGACGCAGAGCTTAGCTTTCGCTTCTGTGAGAGTGCTGTCCTGAGCCCCGGCCTGAATCGTCAGCACACCGTGTATCGGCGGGGGCGTTCTCTTTCAGTCACTGAGGCCAGTCGACTTGCAAACAGAGTCTGCCCAGCACTGCTTTCGCGAGGCTCTTTGACGACTGGGACACTCTTCCTTGGCAACCCAGAAAGCAGTACTTTTCCCTTGCTGTGAATGGGAAGAGTGCTCCCCAGGGGCCTATTTCGCCGAGGGTTCCTCAGAAGCCAGAGGACGCTCTTCGGGCACACAGCGGTCATCATGCGAAACGGGTGCACGATCGACTGTCCTATGTGTCCCCAGGGGCATAGCAGAGTTAAGGCGCTCCATTTCAGAGGATGGCTTCGTGGATACCAATGCACACCCAGCTCTGCTGCTATGAAACCCTGGAACTTCCCTTGTGGCCTTAGGGCAGCTTTCATTGGCCGGAGCTGAATTTGGAGTGCAGTAGGATGAGTTTCTAGAAGGGACTTGGCAGCACACTTTTGGCATTGAGAGAACGCAGCCTTGGCCCACAGCGACAATCCCGCAGTGAAGAGAAGGTGGGCCGCTAGTGCTGTTCAGGCAGCTTTGAAGCCAAAAGCAAGTCGCTTGCAAAGCGGGAGAAGGTGAACTTTCCCATCAGTGTCCCGCTTTCCAGCTCGATGACAAAGCATGTTTATCTGATGATTCTGCCTAGCTACCTAGTACAAGGGAAAGCCTGCCTCCATCTGCTAAGAAAGGTTTTCACGTGGGGAGTGCCGTACATGCACAAGAGCATTCCCCCGCCGTGCAAAAGTTAGGCCTTGGTGAATCTGGATGGTCCCGGAAGTCCAGCATTGTCACAGGGAAAGCTGTCCGTTGTTTTCAGGCTGGAACTCAACATCCAGCTTCCGACGGCCGTAGGGAGACGCCCTTTGGGAGTTCACAGGTTTCATTTGTGAGGCACAGTGGCGTTTCTCAGACCCCAAATTCCTCCTTGGGGCACACCAGCGTGGAATGTCAGGCTGCTTAGAACGGCGGTCCTGAGGCCGTTTGAATGCTGTACAAACGAGAGCTGTCGAGCGATCCGGGCAGAGCTTTGCCATTACCGCGGCACCTTCACAGCGTTAAACCAAACGAACCCATTTGCTTCTGTTGGCTCAAACGCAACAGAAGAGTTGGACGGCATACAGTACCCTTTCACAGATGTGACAACGAACCTGAGTGCACAACGAGTCGTGAAATACGTAACAGAGTTGAAGCATTCCTTTAACACATGCTTCTTCGCTACTATGGCGCACCGAAGCTTACGATGGGAGAAACCTGGACTTGCACCTGAGGCCTGGGGTGCCATTTCTTTGGCTGGTAAGTTCCCGAGTGCTCCTGGAGGAGCTCCCAGCAAGGCACTGAGACCAGCATGCCTCATACGAGTACACTCATAGTACTTTCGTGACGCCTTCAGGCAGCCAAGAGAAGATGGGCAGCAGGAGTGTTTTTCAGGCAGCTTTCAAACCGCAACAGTCTCGCCTCCCACGGAGGAAAATAAGGTTTTGCCAGGGTAGCCTGGTTTCAAACATGAGCTCATGTAGTTACCCTCAGTCGTTTCTGACTACCTCAAGGAAACACACGGAACCCACAGGGCCCTTCCATGGAGATCCTTTGGCAACAGGGGCCTCTGCCTAGGCTGAACTGGGGAAGTATTTCAGTACCTTAGGTAGGCCTCGGTGACCATGGCTCTTGCACATCCCGACAGAGTTAAGTGTGAAAAGTGTACTGGTCTTCAGGCTGGACGCAGAGCTTAGCTTTCGCTTCTGTGAGAGTGCTGTCCTGAGCCCCGGCCTGAATCGTCAGCACACCGTGTATCGGCGGGGGCGTTCTCTTTCAGTCACTGAGGCCAGTCGACTTGCAAACAGAGTCTGCCCAGCACTGCTTTCGCGAGGCTCTTTGACGACTGGGACACTCTTCCTTGGCAACCCAGAAAGCAGTACTTTTCCCTTGCTGTGAATGGGAAGAGTGCTCCCCAGGGGCCTATTTCGCCGAGGGTTCCTCAGAAGCCAGAGGACGCTCTTCGGGCACACAGCGGTCATCATGCGAAACGGGTGCACGATCGACTGTCCTATGTGTCCCCAGGGGCATAGCAGAGTTAAGGCGCTCCATTTCAGAGGATGGCTTCGTGGATACCAATGCACACCCAGCTCTGCTGCTATGAAACCCTGGAACTTCCCTTGTGGCCTTAGGGCAGCTTTCATTGGCCGGAGCTGAATTTGGAGTGCAGTAGGATGAGTTTCTAGAAGGGACTTGGCAGCACACTTTTGGCATTGAGAGAACGCAGCCTTGGCCCACAGCGACAATCCCGCAGTGAAGAGAAGGTGGGCCGCTAGTGCTGTTCAGGCAGCTTTGAAGCCAAAAGCAAGTCGCTTGCAAAGCGGGAGAAGGTGAACTTTCCCATCAGTGTCCCGCTTTCCAGCTCGATGACAAAGCATGTTTATCTGATGATTCTGCCTAGCTACCTAGTACAAGGGAAAGCCTGCCTCCATCTGCTAAGAAAGGTTTTCACGTGGGGAGTGCCGTACATGCACAAGAGCATTCCCCCGCCGTGCAAAAGTTAGGCCTTGGTGAATCTGGATGGTCCCGGAAGTCCAGCATTGTCACAGGGAAAGCTGTCCGTTGTTTTCAGGCTGGAACTCAACATCCAGCTTCCGACGGCCGTAGGGAGACGCCCTTTGGGAGTTCACAGGTTTCATTTGTGAGGCACAGTGGCGTTTCTCAGACCCCAAATTCCTCCTTGGGGCACACCAGCGTGGAATGTCAGGCTGCTTAGAACGGCGGTCCTGAGGCCGTTTGAATGCTGTACAAACGAGAGCTGTCGAGCGATCCGGGCAGAGCTTTGCCATTACCGCGGCACCTTCACAGCGTTAAACCAAACGAACCCATTTGCTTCTGTTGGCTCAAACGCAACAGAAGAGTTGGACGGCATACAGTACCCTTTCACAGATGTGACAACGAACGTGAGTGCACAACGAGTCGTGAAATACGTAACAGAGTTGAAGCATTCCTTTAACACATGCTTCTTCGCTACTATGGCGCACCGAAGCTTACGATGGGAGAAACCTGGACTTGCACCTGAGGCCTGGGGTGCCATTTCTTTGGCTGGTAAGTTCCCGAGTGCTCCTGGAGGAGCTCCCAGCAAGGCACTGAGACCAGCAGGCCTCATACGAGTACACTCATAGTACTTTCGTGACGCCTTCAGGCAGCCAAGAGAAGATGGGCAGCAGGAGTGTTTTTCAGGCAGCTTTCAAACCGCAACAGTCTCGCCTCCCACGGAGGAAAATAAGGTTTTGCCAGGGTAGCCTGGTTTCAAACATGAGCTCATGTAGTTACCCTCAGTCGTTTCTGACTACCTCAAGGAAACACACGGAACCCACAGGGCCCTTCCATGGAGATCCTTTGGCAACAGGGGCCTCTGCCTAGGCTGAACTGGGGAAGTATTTCAGTACCTTAGGTAGGCCTCGGTGACCATGGCTCTTGCACATCCCGACAGAGTTAAGTGTGAAAAGTGTACTGGTCTTCAGGCTGGACGCAGAGCTTAGCTTTCGCTTCTGTGAGAGTGCTGTCCTGAGCCCCGGCCTGAATCGTCAGCACACCGTGTATCGGCGGGGGCGTTCTCTTTCAGTCACTGAGGCCAGTCGACTTGCAAACAGAGTCTGCCCAGCACTGCTTTCGCGAGGCTCTTTGACGACTGGGACACTCTTCCTTGGCAACCCAGAAAGCAGTACTTTTCCCTTGCTGTGAATGGGAAGAGTGCTCCCCAGGGGCCTATTTCGCCGAGGGTTCCTCAGAAGCCAGAGGACGCTCTTCGGGCACACAGCGGTCATCATGCGAAACGGGTGCACGATCGACTGTCCTATGTGTCCCCAGGGGCATAGCAGAGTTAAGGCGCTCCATTTCAGAGGATGGCTTCGTGGATACCAATGCACACCCAGCTCTGCTGCTATGAAACCCTGGAACTTCCCTTGTGGCCTTAGGGCAGCTTTCATTGGCCGGAGCTGAATTTGGAGTGCAGTAGGATGAGTTTCTAGAAGGGACTTGGCAGCACACTTTTGGCATTGAGAGAACGCAGCCTTGGCCCACAGCGACAATCCCGCAGTGAAGAGAAGGTGGGCCGCTAGTGCTGTTCAGGCAGCTTTGAAGCCAAAAGCAAGTCGCTTGCAAAGCGGGAGAAGGTGAACTTTCCCATCAGTGTCCCGCTTTCCAGCTCGATGACAAAGCATGTTTATCTGATGATTCTGCCTAGCTACCTAGTACAAGGGAAAGCCTGCCTCCATCTGCTAAGAAAGGTTTTCACGTGGGGAGTGCCGTACATGCACAAGAGCATTCCCCCGCCGTGCAAAAGTTAGGCCTTGGTGAATCTGGATGGTCCCGGAAGTCCAGCATTGTCACAGGGAAAGCTGTCCGTTGTTTTCAGGCTGGAACTCAACATCCAGCTTCCGACGGCCGTAGGGAGACGCCCTTTGGGAGTTCACAGGTTTCATTTGTGAGGCACAGTGGCGTTTCTCAGACCCCAAATTCCTCCTTGGGGCACACCAGCGTGGAATGTCAGGCTGCTTAGAACGGCGGTCCTGAGGCCGTTTGAATGCTGTACAAACGAGAGCTGTCGAGCGATCCGGGCAGAGCTTTGCCATTACCGCGGCACCTTCACAGCGTTAAACCAAACGAACCCATTTGCTTCTGTTGGCTCAAACGCAACAGAAGAGTTGGACGGCATACAGTACCCTTTCACAGATGTGACAACGAACCTGAGTGCACAACGAGTCGTGAAATACGTAACAGAGTTGAAGCATTCCTTTAACACATGCTTCTTCGCTACTATGGCGCACCGAAGCTTACGATGGGAGAAACCTGGACTTGCACCTGAGGCCTGGGGTGCCATTTCTTTGGCTGGTAAGTTCCCGAGTGCTCCTGGAGGAGCTCCCAGCAAGGCACTGAGACCAGCATGCCTCATACGAGTACACTCATAGTACTTTCGTGACGCCTTCAGGCAGCCAAGAGAAGATGGGCAGCAGGAGTGTTTTTCAGGCAGCTTTCAAACCGCAACAGTCTCGCCTCCCACGGAGGAAAATAAGGTTTTGCCAGGGTAGCCTGGTTTCAAACATGAGCTCATGTAGTTACCCTCAGTCGTTTCTGACTACCTCAAGGAAACACACGGAACCCACAGGGCCCTTCCATGGAGATCCTTTGGCAACAGGGGCCTCTGCCTAGGCTGAACTGGGGAAGTATTTCAGTACCTTAGGTAGGCCTCGGTGACCATGGCTCTTGCACATCCCGACAGAGTTAAGTGTGAAAAGTGTACTGGTCTTCAGGCTGGACGCAGAGCTTAGCTTTCGCTTCTGTGAGAGTGCTGTCCTGAGCCCCGGCCTGAATCGTCAGCACACCGTGTATCGGCGGGGGCGTTCTCTTTCAGTCACTGAGGCCAGTCGACTTGCAAACAGAGTCTGCCCAGCACTGCTTTCGCGAGGCTCTTTGACGACTGGGACACTCTTCCTTGGCAACCCAGAAAGCAGTACTTTTCCCTTGCTGTGAATGGGAAGAGTGCTCCCCAGGGGCCTATTTCGCCGAGGGTTCCTCAGAAGCCAGAGGACGCTCTTCGGGCACACAGCGGTCATCATGCGAAACGGGTGCACGATCGACTGTCCTATGTGTCCCCAGGGGCATAGCAGAGTTAAGGCGCTCCATTTCAGAGGATGGCTTCGTGGATACCAATGCACACCCAGCTCTGCTGCTATGAAACCCTGGAACTTCCCTTGTGGCCTTAGGGCAGCTTTCATTGGCCGGAGCTGAATTTGGAGTGCAGTAGGATGAGTTTCTAGAAGGGACTTGGCAGCACACTTTTGGCATTGAGAGAACGCAGCCTTGGCCCACAGCGACAATCCCGCAGTGAAGAGAAGGTGGGCCGCTAGTGCTGTTCAGGCAGCTTTGAAGCCAAAAGCAAGTCGCTTGCAAAGCGGGAGAAGGTGAACTTTCCCATCAGTGTCCCGCTTTCCAGCTCGATGACAAAGCATGTTTATCTGATGATTCTGCCTAGCTACCTAGTACAAGGGAAAGCCTGCCTCCATCTGCTAAGAAAGGTTTTCACGTGGGGAGTGCCGTACATGCACAAGAGCATTCCCCCGCCGTGCAAAAGTTAGGCCTTGGTGAATCTGGATGGTCCCGGAAGTCCAGCATTGTCACAGGGAAAGCTGTCCGTTGTTTTCAGGCTGGAACTCAACATCCAGCTTCCGACGGCCGTAGGGAGACGCCCTTTGGGAGTTCACAGGTTTCATTTGTGAGGCACAGTGGCGTTTCTCAGACCCCAAATTCCTCCTTGGGGCACACCAGCGTGGAATGTCAGGCTGCTTAGAACGGCGGTCCTGAGGCCGTTTGAATGCTGTACAAACGAGAGCTGTCGAGCGATCCGGGCAGAGCTTTGCCATTACCGCGGCACCTTCACAGCGTTAAACCAAACGAACCCATTTGCTTCTGTTGGCTCAAACGCAACAGAAGAGTTGGACGGCATACAGTACCCTTTCACAGATGTGACAACGAACGTGAGTGCACAACGAGTCGTGAAATACGTAACAGAGTTGAAGCATTCCTTTAACACATGCTTCTTCGCTACTATGGCGCACCGAAGCTTACGATGGGAGAAACCTGGACTTGCACCTGAGGCCTGGGGTGCCATTTCTTTGGCTGGTAAGTTCCCGAGTGCTCCTGGAGGAGCTCCCAGCAAGGCACTGAGACCAGCAGGCCTCATACGAGTACACTCATAGTACTTTCGTGACGCCTTCAGGCAGCCAAGAGAAGATGGGCAGCAGGAGTGTTTTTCAGGCAGCTTTCAAACCGCAACAGTCTCGCCTCCCACGGAGGAAAATAAGGTTTTGCCAGGGTAGCCTGGTTTCAAACATGAGCTCATGTAGTTACCCTCAGTCGTTTCTGACTACCTCAAGGAAACACACGGAACCCACAGGGCCCTTCCATGGAGATCCTTTGGCAACAGGGGCCTCTGCCTAGGCTGAACTGGGGAAGTATTTCAGTACCTTAGGTAGGCCTCGGTGACCATGGCTCTTGCACATCCCGACAGAGTTAAGTGTGAAAAGTGTACTGGTCTTCAGGCTGGACGCAGAGCTTAGCTTTCGCTTCTGTGAGAGTGCTGTCCTGAGCCCCGGCCTGAATCGTCAGCACACCGTGTATCGGCGGGGGCGTTCTCTTTCAGTCACTGAGGCCAGTCGACTTGCAAACAGAGTCTGCCCAGCACTGCTTTCGCGAGGCTCTTTGACGACTGGGACACTCTTCCTTGGCAACCCAGAAAGCAGTACTTTTCCCTTGCTGTGAATGGGAAGAGTGCTCCCCAGGGGCCTATTTCGCCGAGGGTTCCTCAGAAGCCAGAGGACGCTCTTCGGGCACACAGCGGTCATCATGCGAAACGGGTGCACGATCGACTGTCCTATGTGTCCCCAGGGGCATAGCAGAGTTAAGGCGCTCCATTTCAGAGGATGGCTTCGTGGATACCAATGCACACCCAGCTCTGCTGCTATGAAACCCTGGAACTTCCCTTGTGGCCTTAGGGCAGCTTTCATTGGCCGGAGCTGAATTTGGAGTGCAGTAGGATGAGTTTCTAGAAGGGACTTGGCAGCACACTTTTGGCATTGAGAGAACGCAGCCTTGGCCCACAGCGACAATCCCGCAGTGAAGAGAAGGTGGGCCGCTAGTGCTGTTCAGGCAGCTTTGAAGCCAAAAGCAAGTCGCTTGCAAAGCGGGAGAAGGTGAACTTTCCCATCAGTGTCCCGCTTTCCAGCTCGATGACAAAGCATGTTTATCTGATGATTCTGCCTAGCTACCTAGTACAAGGGAAAGCCTGCCTCCATCTGCTAAGAAAGGTTTTCACGTGGGGAGTGCCGTACATGCACAAGAGCATTCCCCCGCCGTGCAAAAGTTAGGCCTTGGTGAATCTGGATGGTCCCGGAAGTCCAGCATTGTCACAGGGAAAGCTGTCCGTTGTTTTCAGGCTGGAACTCAACATCCAGCTTCCGACGGCCGTAGGGAGACGCCCTTTGGGAGTTCACAGGTTTCATTTGTGAGGCACAGTGGCGTTTCTCAGACCCCAAATTCCTCCTTGGGGCACACCAGCGTGGAATGTCAGGCTGCTTAGAACGGCGGTCCTGAGGCCGTTTGAATGCTGTACAAACGAGAGCTGTCGAGCGATCCGGGCAGAGCTTTGCCATTACCGCGGCACCTTCACAGCGTTAAACCAAACGAACCCATTTGCTTCTGTTGGCTCAAACGCAACAGAAGAGTTGGACGGCATACAGTACCCTTTCACAGATGTGACAACGAACGTGAGTGCACAACGAGTCGTGAAATACGTAACAGAGTTGAAGCATTCCTTTAACACATGCTTCTTCGCTACTATGGCGCACCGAAGCTTACGATGGGAGAAACCTGGACTTGCACCTGAGGCCTGGGGTGCCATTTCTTTGGCTGGTAAGTTCCCGAGTGCTCCTGGAGGAGCTCCCAGCAAGGCACTGAGACCAGCAGGCCTCATACGAGTACACTCATAGTACTTTCGTGACGCCTTCAGGCAGCCAAGAGAAGATGGGCAGCAGGAGTGTTTTTCAGGCAGCTTTCAAACCGCAACAGTCTCGCCTCCCACGGAGGAAAATAAGGTTTTGCCAGGGTAGCCTGGTTTCAAACATGAGCTCATGTAGTTACCCTCAGTCGTTTCTGACTACCTCAAGGAAACACACGGAACCCACAGGGCCCTTCCATGGAGATCCTTTGGCAACAGGGGCCTCTGCCTAGGCTGAACTGGGGAAGTATTTCAGTACCTTAGGTAGGCCTCGGTGACCATGGCTCTTGCACATCCCGACAGAGTTAAGTGTGAAAAGTGTACTGGTCTTCAGGCTGGACGCAGAGCTTAGCTTTCGCTTCTGTGAGAGTGCTGTCCTGAGCCCCGGCCTGAATCGTCAGCACACCGTGTATCGGCGGGGGCGTTCTCTTTCAGTCACTGAGGCCAGTCGACTTGCAAACAGAGTCTGCCCAGCACTGCTTTCGCGAGGCTCTTTGACGACTGGGACACTCTTCCTTGGCAACCCAGAAAGCAGTACTTTTCCCTTGCTGTGAATGGGAAGAGTGCTCCCCAGGGGCCTATTTCGCCGAGGGTTCCTCAGAAGCCAGAGGACGCTCTTCGGGCACACAGCGGTCATCATGCGAAACGGGTGCACGATCGACTGTCCTATGTGTCCCCAGGGGCATAGCAGAGTTAAGGCGCTCCATTTCAGAGGATGGCTTCGTGGATACCAATGCACACCCAGCTCTGCTGCTATGAAACCCTGGAACTTCCCTTGTGGCCTTAGGGCAGCTTTCATTGGCCGGAGCTGAATTTGGAGTGCAGTAGGATGAGTTTCTAGAAGGGACTTGGCAGCACACTTTTGGCATTGAGAGAACGCAGCCTTGGCCCACAGCGACAATCCCGCAGTGAAGAGAAGGTGGGCCGCTAGTGCTGTTCAGGCAGCTTTGAAGCCAAAAGCAAGTCGCTTGCAAAGCGGGAGAAGGTGAACTTTCCCATCAGTGTCCCGCTTTCCAGCTCGATGACAAAGCATGTTTATCTGATGATTCTGCCTAGCTACCTAGTACAAGGGAAAGCCTGCCTCCATCTGCTAAGAAAGGTTTTCACGTGGGGAGTGCCGTACATGCACAAGAGCATTCCCCCGCCGTGCAAAAGTTAGGCCTTGGTGAATCTGGATGGTCCCGGAAGTCCAGCATTGTCACAGGGAAAGCTGTCCGTTGTTTTCAGGCTGGAACTCAACATCCAGCTTCCGACGGCCGTAGGGAGACGCCCTTTGGGAGTTCACAGGTTTCATTTGTGAGGCACAGTGGCGTTTCTCAGACCCCAAATTCCTCCTTGGGGCACACCAGCGTGGAATGTCAGGCTGCTTAGAACGGCGGTCCTGAGGCCGTTTGAATGCTGTACAAACGAGAGCTGTCGAGCGATCCGGGCAGAGCTTTGCCATTACCGCGGCACCTTCACAGCGTTAAACCAAACGAACCCATTTGCTTCTGTTGGCTCAAACGCAACAGAAGAGTTGGACGGCATACAGTACCCTTTCACAGATGTGACAACGAACCTGAGTGCACAACGAGTCGTGAAATACGTAACAGAGTTGAAGCATTCCTTTAACACATGCTTCTTCGCTACTATGGCGCACCGAAGCTTACGATGGGAGAAACCTGGACTTGCACCTGAGGCCTGGGGTGCCATTTCTTTGGCTGGTAAGTTCCCGAGTGCTCCTGGAGGAGCTCCCAGCAAGGCACTGAGACCAGCATGCCTCATACGAGTACACTCATAGTACTTTCGTGACGCCTTCAGGCAGCCAAGAGAAGATGGGCAGCAGGAGTGTTTTTCAGGCAGCTTTCAAACCGCAACAGTCTCGCCTCCCACGGAGGAAAATAAGGTTTTGCCAGGGTAGCCTGGTTTCAAACATGAGCTCATGTAGTTACCCTCAGTCGTTTCTGACTACCTCAAGGAAACACACGGAACCCACAGGGCCCTTCCATGGAGATCCTTTGGCAACAGGGGCCTCTGCCTAGGCTGAACTGGGGAAGTATTTCAGTACCTTAGGTAGGCCTCGGTGACCATGGCTCTTGCACATCCCGACAGAGTTAAGTGTGAAAAGTGTACTGGTCTTCAGGCTGGACGCAGAGCTTAGCTTTCGCTTCTGTGAGAGTGCTGTCCTGAGCCCCGGCCTGAATCGTCAGCACACCGTGTATCGGCGGGGGCGTTCTCTTTCAGTCACTGAGGCCAGTCGACTTGCAAACAGAGTCTGCCCAGCACTGCTTTCGCGAGGCTCTTTGACGACTGGGACACTCTTCCTTGGCAACCCAGAAAGCAGTACTTTTCCCTTGCTGTGAATGGGAAGAGTGCTCCCCAGGGGCCTATTTCGCCGAGGGTTCCTCAGAAGCCAGAGGACGCTCTTCGGGCACACAGCGGTCATCATGCGAAACGGGTGCACGATCGACTGTCCTATGTGTCCCCAGGGGCATAGCAGAGTTAAGGCGCTCCATTTCAGAGGATGGCTTCGTGGATACCAATGCACACCCAGCTCTGCTGCTATGAAACCCTGGAACTTCCCTTGTGGCCTTAGGGCAGCTTTCATTGGCCGGAGCTGAATTTGGAGTGCAGTAGGATGAGTTTCTAGAAGGGACTTGGCAGCACACTTTTGGCATTGAGAGAACGCAGCCTTGGCCCACAGCGACAATCCCGCAGTGAAGAGAAGGTGGGCCGCTAGTGCTGTTCAGGCAGCTTTGAAGCCAAAAGCAAGTCGCTTGCAAAGCGGGAGAAGGTGAACTTTCCCATCAGTGTCCCGCTTTCCAGCTCGATGACAAAGCATGTTTATCTGATGATTCTGCCTAGCTACCTAGTACAAGGGAAAGCCTGCCTCCATCTGCTAAGAAAGGTTTTCACGTGGGGAGTGCCGTACATGCACAAGAGCATTCCCCCGCCGTGCAAAAGTTAGGCCTTGGTGAATCTGGATGGTCCCGGAAGTCCAGCATTGTCACAGGGAAAGCTGTCCGTTGTTTTCAGGCTGGAACTCAACATCCAGCTTCCGACGGCCGTAGGGAGACGCCCTTTGGGAGTTCACAGGTTTCATTTGTGAGGCACAGTGGCGTTTCTCAGACCCCAAATTCCTCCTTGGGGCACACCAGCGTGGAATGTCAGGCTGCTTAGAACGGCGGTCCTGAGGCCGTTTGAATGCTGTACAAACGAGAGCTGTCGAGCGATCCGGGCAGAGCTTTGCCATTACCGCGGCACCTTCACAGCGTTAAACCAAACGAACCCATTTGCTTCTGTTGGCTCAAACGCAACAGAAGAGTTGGACGGCATACAGTACCCTTTCACAGATGTGACAACGAACGTGAGTGCACAACGAGTCGTGAAATACGTAACAGAGTTGAAGCATTCCTTTAACACATGCTTCTTCGCTACTATGGCGCACCGAAGCTTACGATGGGAGAAACCTGGACTTGCACCTGAGGCCTGGGGTGCCATTTCTTTGGCTGGTAAGTTCCCGAGTGCTCCTGGAGGAGCTCCCAGCAAGGCACTGAGACCAGCAGGCCTCATACGAGTACACTCATAGTACTTTCGTGACGCCTTCAGGCAGCCAAGAGAAGATGGGCAGCAGGAGTGTTTTTCAGGCAGCTTTCAAACCGCAACAGTCTCGCCTCCCACGGAGGAAAATAAGGTTTTGCCAGGGTAGCCTGGTTTCAAACATGAGCTCATGTAGTTACCCTCAGTCGTTTCTGACTACCTCAAGGAAACACACGGAACCCACAGGGCCCTTCCATGGAGATCCTTT
This sequence comes from Eubalaena glacialis, assembly GCF_028564815.1. Classification (NCBI taxonomy): domain Eukaryota; kingdom Metazoa; phylum Chordata; class Mammalia; order Artiodactyla; family Balaenidae; genus Eubalaena; species Eubalaena glacialis. The sequence goes on from NW_026871347.1 coordinate 99,548, forward strand.
GGCAACAGGGGCCTCTGCCTAGGCTGAACTGGGGAAGTATTTCAGTACCTTAGGTAGGCCTCGGTGACCATGGCTCTTGCACATCCCGACAGAGTTAAGTGTGAAAAGTGTACTGGTCTTCAGGCTGGACGCAGAGCTTAGCTTTCGCTTCTGTGAGAGTGCTGTCCTGAGCCCCGGCCTGAATCGTCAGCACACCGTGTATCGGCGGGGGCGTTCTCTTTCAGTCACTGAGGCCAGTCGACTTGCAAACAGAGTCTGCCCAGCACTGCTTTCGCGAGGCTCTTTGACGACTGGGACACTCTTCCTTGGCAACCCAGAAAGCAGTACTTTTCCCTTGCTGTGAATGGGAAGAGTGCTCCCCAGGGGCCTATTTCGCCGAGGGTTCCTCAGAAGCCAGAGGACGCTCTTCGGGCACACAGCGGTCATCATGCGAAACGGGTGCACGATCGACTGTCCTATGTGTCCCCAGGGGCATAGCAGAGTTAAGGCGCTCCATTTCAGAGGATGGCTTCGTGGATACCAATGCACACCCAGCTCTGCTGCTATGAAACCCTGGAACTTCCCTTGTGGCCTTAGGGCAGCTTTCATTGGCCGGAGCTGAATTTGGAGTGCAGTAGGATGAGTTTCTAGAAGGGACTTGGCAGCACACTTTTGGCATTGAGAGAACGCAGCCTTGGCCCACAGCGACAATCCCGCAGTGAAGAGAAGGTGGGCCGCTAGTGCTGTTCAGGCAGCTTTGAAGCCAAAAGCAAGTCGCTTGCAAAGCGGGAGAAGGTGAACTTTCCCATCAGTGTCCCGCTTTCCAGCTCGATGACAAAGCATGTTTATCTGATGATTCTGCCTAGCTACCTAGTACAAGGGAAAGCCTGCCTCCATCTGCTAAGAAAGGTTTTCACGTGGGGAGTGCCGTACATGCACAAGAGCATTCCCCCGCCGTGCAAAAGTTAGGCCTTGGTGAATCTGGATGGTCCCGGAAGTCCAGCATTGTCACAGGGAAAGCTGTCCGTTGTTTTCAGGCTGGAACTCAACATCCAGCTTCCGACGGCCGTAGGGAGACGCCCTTTGGGAGTTCACAGGTTTCATTTGTGAGGCACAGTGGCGTTTCTCAGACCCCAAATTCCTCCTTGGGGCACACCAGCGTGGAATGTCAGGCTGCTTAGAACGGCGGTCCTGAGGCCGTTTGAATGCTGTACAAACGAGAGCTGTCGAGCGATCCGGGCAGAGCTTTGCCATTACCGCGGCACCTTCACAGCGTTAAACCAAACGAACCCATTTGCTTCTGTTGGCTCAAACGCAACAGAAGAGTTGGACGGCATACAGTACCCTTTCACAGATGTGACAACGAACGTGAGTGCACAACGAGTCGTGAAATACGTAACAGAGTTGAAGCATTCCTTTAACACATGCTTCTTCGCTACTATGGCGCACCGAAGCTTACGATGGGAGAAACCTGGACTTGCACCTGAGGCCTGGGGTGCCATTTCTTTGGCTGGTAAGTTCCCGAGTGCTCCTGGAGGAGCTCCCAGCAAGGCACTGAGACCAGCATGCCTCATACGAGTACACTCATAGTACTTTCGTGACGCCTTCAGGCAGCCAAGAGAAGATGGGCAGCAGGAGTGTTTTTCAGGCAGCTTTCAAACCGCAACAGTCTCGCCTCCCACGGAGGAAAATAAGGTTTTGCCAGGGTAGCCTGGTTTCAAACATGAGCTCATGTAGTTACCCTCAGTCGTTTCTGACTACCTCAAGGAAACACACGGAACCCACAGGGCCCTTCCATGGAGATCCTTTGGCAACAGGGGCCTCTGCCTAGGCTGAACTGGGGAAGTATTTCAGTACCTTAGGTAGGCCTCGGTGACCATGGCTCTTGCACATCCCGACAGAGTTAAGTGTGAAAAGTGTACTGGTCTTCAGGCTGGACGCAGAGCTTAGCTTTCGCTTCTGTGAGAGTGCTGTCCTGAGCCCCGGCCTGAATCGTCAGCACACCGTGTATCGGCGGGGGCGTTCTCTTTCAGTCACTGAGGCCAGTCGACTTGCAAACAGAGTCTGCCCAGCACTGCTTTCGCGAGGCTCTTTGACGACTGGGACACTCTTCCTTGGCAACCCAGAAAGCAGTACTTTTCCCTTGCTGTGAATGGGAAGAGTGCTCCCCAGGGGCCTATTTCGCCGAGGGTTCCTCAGAAGCCAGAGGACGCTCTTCGGGCACACAGCGGTCATCATGCGAAACGGGTGCACGATCGACTGTCCTATGTGTCCCCAGGGGCATAGCAGAGTTAAGGCGCTCCATTTCAGAGGATGGCTTCGTGGATACCAATGCACACCCAGCTCTGCTGCTATGAAACCCTGGAACTTCCCTTGTGGCCTTAGGGCAGCTTTCATTGGCCGGAGCTGAATTTGGAGTGCAGTAGGATGAGTTTCTAGAAGGGACTTGGCAGCACACTTTTGGCATTGAGAGAACGCAGCCTTGGCCCACAGCGACAATCCCGCAGTGAAGAGAAGGTGGGCCGCTAGTGCTGTTCAGGCAGCTTTGAAGCCAAAAGCAAGTCGCTTGCAAAGCGGGAGAAGGTGAACTTTCCCATCAGTGTCCCGCTTTCCAGCTGGATGACAAAGCATGTTTATCTGATGATTCTGCCTAGCTACCTAGTACAAGGGAAAGCCTGCCTCCATCTGCTAAGAAAGGTTTTCACGTGGGGAGTGCCGTACATGCACAAGAGCATTCCCCCGCCGTGCAAAAGTTAGGCCTTGGTGAATCTGGATGGTCCCGGAAGTCCAGCATTGTCACAGGGAAAGCTGTCCGTTGTTTTCAGGCTGGAACTCAACATCCAGCTTCCGACGGCCGTAGGGAGACGCCCTTTGGGAGTTCACAGGTTTCATTTGTGAGGCACAGTGGCGTTTCTCAGACCCCAAATTCCTCCTTGGGGCACACCAGCGTGGAATGTCAGGCTGCTTAGAACGGCGGTCCTGAGGCCGTTTGAATGCTGTACAAACGAGAGCTGTCGAGCGATCCGGGCAGAGCTTTGCCATTACCGCGGCACCTTCACAGCGTTAAACCAAACGAACCCATTTGCTTCTGTTGGCTCAAACGCAACAGAAGAGTTGGACGGCATACAGTACCCTTTCACAGATGTGACAACGAACGTGAGTGCACAACGAGTCGTGAAATACGTAACAGAGTTGAAGCATTCCTTTAACACATGCTTCTTCGCTACTATGGCGCACCGAAGCTTACGATGGGAGAAACCTGGACTTGCACCTGAGGCCTGGGGTGCCATTTCTTTGGCTGGTAAGTTCCCGAGTGCTCCTGGAGGAGCTCCCAGCAAGGCACTGAGACCAGCATGCCTCATACGAGTACACTCATAGTACTTTCGTGACGCCTTCAGGCAGCCAAGAGAAGATGGGCAGCAGGAGTGTTTTTCAGGCAGCTTTCAAACCGCAACAGTCTCGCCTCCCACGGAGGAAAATAAGGTTTTGCCAGGGTAGCCTGGTTTCAAACATGAGCTCATGTAGTTACCCTCAGTCGTTTCTGACTACCTCAAGGAAACACACGGAACCCACAGGGCCCTTCCATGGAGATCCTTTGGCAACAGGGGCCTCTGCCTAGGCTGAACTGGGGAAGTATTTCAGTACCTTAGGTAGGCCTCGGTGACCATGGCTCTTGCACATCCCGACAGAGTTAAGTGTGAAAAGTGTACTGGTCTTCAGGCTGGACGCAGAGCTTAGCTTTCGCTTCTGTGAGAGTGCTGTCCTGAGCCCCGGCCTGAATCGTCAGCACACCGTGTATCGGCGGGGGCGTTCTCTTTCAGTCACTGAGGCCAGTCGACTTGCAAACAGAGTCTGCCCAGCACTGCTTTCGCGAGGCTCTTTGACGACTGGGACACTCTTCCTTGGCAACCCAGAAAGCAGTACTTTTCCCTTGCTGTGAATGGGAAGAGTGCTCCCCAGGGGCCTATTTCGCCGAGGGTTCCTCAGAAGCCAGAGGACGCTCTTCGGGCACACAGCGGTCATCATGCGAAACGGGTGCACGATCGACTGTCCTATGTGTCCCCAGGGGCATAGCAGAGTTAAGGCGCTCCATTTCAGAGGATGGCTTCGTGGATACCAATGCACACCCAGCTCTGCTGCTATGAAACCCTGGAACTTCCCTTGTGGCCTTAGGGCAGCTTTCATTGGCCGGAGCTGAATTTGGAGTGCAGTAGGATGAGTTTCTAGAAGGGACTTGGCAGCACACTTTTGGCATTGAGAGAACGCAGCCTTGGCCCACAGCGACAATCCCGCAGTGAAGAGAAGGTGGGCCGCTAGTGCTGTTCAGGCAGCTTTGAAGCCAAAAGCAAGTCGCTTGCAAAGCGGGAGAAGGTGAACTTTCCCATCAGTGTCCCGCTTTCAAGCTCGATGACAAAGCATGTTTATCTGATGATTCTGCCTAGCTACCTAGTACAAGGGAAAGCCTGCCTCCATCTGCTAAGAAAGGTTTTCACGTGGGGAGTGCCGTACATGCACAAGAGCATTCCCCCGCCGTGCAAAAGTTAGGCCTTGGTGAATCTGGATGGTCCCGGAAGTCCAGCATTGTCACAGGGAAAGCTGTCCGTTGTTTTCAGGCTGGAACTCAACATCCAGCTTCCGACGGCCGTAGGGAGACGCCCTTTGGGAGTTCACAGGTTTCATTTGTGAGGCACAGTGGCGTTTCTCAGACCCCAAATTCCTCCTTGGGGCACACCAGCGTGGAATGTCAGGCTGCTTAGAACGGCGGTCCTGAGGCCGTTTGAATGCTGTACAAACGAGAGCTGTCGAGCGATCCGGGCAGAGCTTTGCCATTACCGCGGCACCTTCACAGCGTTAAACCAAACGAACCCATTTGCTTCTGTTGGCTCAAACGCAACAGAAGAGTTGGACGGCATACAGTACCCTTTCACAGATGTGACAACGAACGTGAGTGCACAACGAGTCGTGAAATACGTAACAGAGTTGAAGCATTCCTTTAACACATGCTTCTTCGCTACTATGGCGCACCGAAGCTTACGATGGGAGAAACCTGGACTTGCACCTGAGGCCTGGGGTGCCATTTCTTTGGCTGGTAAGTTCCCGAGTGCTCCTGGAGGAGCTCCCAGCAAGGCACTGAGACCAGCATGCCTCATACGAGTACACTCATAGTACTTTCGTGACGCCTTCAGGCAGCCAAGAGAAGATGGGCAGCAGGAGTGTTTTTCAGGCAGCTTTCAAACCGCAACAGTCTCGCCTCCCACGGAGGAAAATAAGGTTTTGCCAGGGTAGCCTGGTTTCAAACATGAGCTCATGTAGTTACCCTCAGTCGTTTCTGACTACCTCAAGGAAACACACGGAACCCACAGGGCCCTTCCATGGAGATCCTTTGGCAACAGGGGCCTCTGCCTAGGCTGAACTGGGGAAGTATTTCAGTACCTTAGGTAGGCCTCGGTGACCATGGCTCTTGCACATCCCGACAGAGTTAAGTGTGAAAAGTGTACTGGTCTTCAGGCTGGACGCAGAGCTTAGCTTTCGCTTCTGTGAGAGTGCTGTCCTGAGCCCCGGCCTGAATCGTCAGCACACCGTGTATCGGCGGGGGCGTTCTCTTTCAGTCACTGAGGCCAGTCGACTTGCAAACAGAGTCTGCCCAGCACTGCTTTCGCGAGGCTCTTTGACGACTGGGACACTCTTCCTTGGCAACCCAGAAAGCAGTACTTTTCCCTTGCTGTGAATGGGAAGAGTGCTCCCCAGGGGCCTATTTCGCCGAGGGTTCCTCAGAAGCCAGAGGACGCTCTTCGGGCACACAGCGGTCATCATGCGAAACGGGTGCACGATCGACTGTCCTATGTGTCCCCAGGGGCATAGCAGAGTTAAGGCGCTCCATTTCAGAGGATGGCTTCGTGGATACCAATGCACACCCAGCTCTGCTGCTATGAAACCCTGGAACTTCCCTTGTGGCCTTAGGGCAGCTTTCATTGGCCGGAGCTGAATTTGGAGTGCAGTAGGATGAGTTTCTAGAAGGGACTTGGCAGCACACTTTTGGCATTGAGAGAACGCAGCCTTGGCCCACAGCGACAATCCCGCAGTGAAGAGAAGGTGGGCCGCTAGTGCTGTTCAGGCAGCTTTGAAGCCAAAAGCAAGTCGCTTGCAAAGCGGGAGAAGGTGAACTTTCCCATCAGTGTCCCGCTTTCAAGCTCGATGACAAAGCATGTTTATCTGATGATTCTGCCTAGCTACCTAGTACAAGGGAAAGCCTGCCTCCATCTGCTAAGAAAGGTTTTCACGTGGGGAGTGCCGTACATGCACAAGAGCATTCCCCCGCCGTGCAAAAGTTAGGCCTTGGTGAATCTGGATGGTCCCGGAAGTCCAGCATTGTCACAGGGAAAGCTGTCCGTTGTTTTCAGGCTGGAACTCAACATCCAGCTTCCGACGGCCGTAGGGAGACGCCCTTTGGGAGTTCACAGGTTTCATTTGTGAGGCACAGTGGCGTTTCTCAGACCCCAAATTCCTCCTTGGGGCACACCAGCGTGGAATGTCAGGCTGCTTAGAACGGCGGTCCTGAGGCCGTTTGAATGCTGTACAAACGAGAGCTGTCGAGCGATCCGGGCAGAGCTTTGCCATTACCGCGGCACCTTCACAGCGTTATACCAAACGAACCCATTTGCTTCTGTTGGCTCAAACGCAACAGAAGAGTTGGACGGCATACAGTACCCTTTCACAGATGTGACAACGAACGTGAGTGCACAACGAGTCGTGAAATACGTAACAGAGTTGAAGCATTCCTTTAACACATGCTTCTTCGCTACTATGGCGCACCGAAGCTTACGATGGGAGAAACCTGGACTTGCACCTGAGGCCTGGGGTGCCATTTCTTTGGCTGGTAAGTTCCCGAGTGCTCCTGGAGGAGCTCCCAGCAAGGCACTGAGACCAGCAGGCCTCATACGAGTACACTCATAGTACTTTCGTGACGCCTTCAGGCAGCCAAGAGAAGATGGGCAGCAGGAGTGTTTTTCAGGCAGCTTTCAAACCGCAACAGTCTCGCCTCCCACGGAGGAAAATAAGGTTTTGCCAGGGTAGCCTGGTTTCAAACATGAGCTCATGTAGTTACCCTCAGTCGTTTCTGACTACCTCAAGGAAACACACGGAACCCACAGGGCCCTTCCATGGAGATCCTTTGGCAACAGGGGCCTCTGCCTAGGCTGAACTGGGGAAGTATTTCAGTACCTTAGGTAGGCCTCGGTGACCATGGCTCTTGCACATCCCGACAGAGTTAAGTGTGAAAAGTGTACTGGTCTTCAGGCTGGACGCAGAGCTTAGCTTTCGCTTCTGTGAGAGTGCTGTCCTGAGCCCCGGCCTGAATCGTCAGCACACCGTGTATCGGCGGGGGCGTTCTCTTTCAGTCACTGAGGCCAGTCGACTTGCAAACAGAGTCTGCCCAGCACTGCTTTCGCGAGGCTCTTTGACGACTGGGACACTCTTCCTTGGCAACCCAGAAAGCAGTACTTTTCCCTTGCTGTGAATGGGAAGAGTGCTCCCCAGGGGCCTATTTCGCCGAGGGTTCCTCAGAAGCCAGAGGACGCTCTTCGGGCACACAGCGGTCATCATGCGAAACGGGTGCACGATCGACTGTCCTATGTGTCCCCAGGGGCATAGCAGAGTTAAGGCGCTCCATTTCAGAGGATGGCTTCGTGGATACCAATGCACACCCAGCTCTGCTGCTATGAAACCCTGGAACTTCCCTTGTGGCCTTAGGGCAGCTTTCATTGGCCGGAGCTGAATTTGGAGTGCAGTAGGATGAGTTTCTAGAAGGGACTTGGCAGCACACTTTTGGCATTGAGAGAACGCAGCCTTGGCCCACAGCGACAATCCCGCAGTGAAGAGAAGGTGGGCCGCTAGTGCTGTTCAGGCAGCTTTGAAGCCAAAAGCAAGTCGCTTGCAAAGCGGGAGAAGGTGAACTTTCCCATCAGTGTCCCGCTTTCAAGCTCGATGACAAAGCATGTTTATCTGATGATTCTGCCTAGCTACCTAGTACAAGGGAAAGCCTGCCTCCATCTGCTAAGAAAGGTTTTCACGTGGGGAGTGCCGTACATGCACAAGAGCATTCCCCCGCCGTGCAAAAGTTAGGCCTTGGTGAATCTGGATGGCCCCGGAAGTCCAGCATTGTCACAGGGAAAGCTGTCCGTTGTTTTCAGGCTGGAACTCAACATCCAGCTTCCGACGGCCGTAGGGAGACGCCCTTTGGGAGTTCACAGGTTTCATTTGTGAGGCACAGTGGCGTTTCTCAGACCCCAAATTCCTCCTTGGGGCACACCAGCGTGGAATGTCAGGCTGCTTAGAACGGCGGTCCTGAGGCCGTTTGAATGCTGTACAAACGAGAGCTGTCGAGCGATCCGGGCAGAGCTTTGCCATTACCGCGGCACCTTCACAGCGTTAAACCAAACGAACCCATTTGCTTCTGTTGGCTCAAACGCAACAGAAGAGTTGGACGGCATACAGTACCCTTTCACAGATGTGACAACGAACGTGAGTGCACAACGAGTCGTGAAATACGTAACAGAGTTGAAGCATTCCTTTAACACATGCTTCTTCGCTACTATGGCGCACCGAAGCTTACGATGGGAGAAACCTGGACTTGCACCTGAGGCCTGGGGTGCCATTTCTTTGGCTGGTAAGTTCCCGAGTGCTCCTGGAGGAGCTCCCAGCAAGGCACTGAGACCAGCATGCCTCATACGAGTACACTCATAGTACTTTCGTGACGCCTTCAGGCAGCCAAGAGAAGATGGGCAGCAGGAGTGTTTTTCAGGCAGCTTTCAAACCGCAACAGTCTCGCCTCCCACGGAGGAAAATAAGGTTTTGCCAGGGTAGCCTGGTTTCAAACATGAGCTCATGTAGTTACCCTCAGTCGTTTCTGACTACCTCAAGGAAACACACGGAACCCACAGGGCCCTTCCATGGAGATCCTTTGGCAACAGGGGCCTCTGCCTAGGCTGAACTGGGGAAGTATTTCAGTACCTTAGGTAGGCCTCGGTGACCATGGCTCTTGCACATCCCGACAGAGTTAAGTGTGAAAAGTGTACTGGTCTTCAGGCTGGACGCAGAGCTTAGCTTTCGCTTCTGTGAGAGTGCTGTCCTGAGCCCCGGCCTGAATCGTCAGCACACCGTGTATCGGCGGGGGCGTTCTCTTTCAGTCACTGAGGCCAGTCGACTTGCAAACAGAGTCTGCCCAGCACTGCTTTCGCGAGGCTCTTTGACGACTGGGACACTCTTCCTTGGCAACCCAGAAAGCAGTACTTTTCCCTTGCTGTGAATGGGAAGAGTGCTCCCCAGGGGCCTATTTCGCCGAGGGTTCCTCAGAAGCCAGAGGACGCTCTTCGGGCACACAGCGGTCATCATGCGAAACGGGTGCACGATCGACTGTCCTATGTGTCCCCAGGGGCATAGCAGAGTTAAGGCGCTCCATTTCAGAGGATGGCTTCGTGGATACCAATGCACACCCAGCTCTGCTGCTATGAAACCCTGGAACTTCCCTTGTGGCCTTAGGGCAGCTTTCATTGGCCGGAGCTGAATTTGGAGTGCAGTAGGATGAGTTTCTAGAAGGGACTTGGCAGCACACTTTTGGCATTGAGAGAACGCAGCCTTGGCCCACAGCGACAATCCCGCAGTGAAGAGAAGGTGGGCCGCTAGTGCTGTTCAGGCAGCTTTGAAGCCAAAAGCAAGTCGCTTGCAAAGCGGGAGAAGGTGAACTTTCCCATCAGTGTCCCGCTTTCCAGCTCGATGACAAAGCATGTTTATCTGATGATTCTGCCTAGCTACCTAGTACAAGGGAAAGCCTGCCTCCATCTGCTAAGAAAGGTTTTCACGTGGGGAGTGCCGTACATGCACAAGAGCATTCCCCCGCCGTGCAAAAGTTAGGCCTTGGTGAATCTGGATGGTCCCGGAAGTCCAGCATTGTCACAGGGAAAGCTGTCCGTTGTTTTCAGGCTGGAACTCAACATCCAGCTTCCGACGGCCGTAGGGAGACGCCCTTTGGGAGTTCACAGGTTTCATTTGTGAGGCACAGTGGCGTTTCTCAGACCCCAAATTCCTCCTTGGGGCACACCAGCGTGGAATGTCAGGCTGCTTAGAACGGCGGTCCTGAGGCCGTTTGAATGCTGTACAAACGAGAGCTGTCGAGCGATCCGGGCAGAGCTTTGCCATTACCGCGGCACCTTCACAGCGTTAAACCAAACGAACCCATTTGCTTCTGTTGGCTCAAACGCAACAGAAGAGTTGGACGGCATACAGTACCCTTTCACAGATGTGACAACGAACGTGAGTGCACAACGAGTCGTGAAATACGTAACAGAGTTGAAGCATTCCTTTAACACATGCTTCTTCGCTACTATGGCGCACCGAAGCTTACGATGGGAGAAACCTGGACTTGCACCTGAGGCCTGGGGTGCCATTTCTTTGGCTGGTAAGTTCCCGAGTGCTCCTGGAGGAGCTCCCAGCAAGGCACTGAGACCAGCAGGCCTCATACGGGTACACTCATAGTACTTTCGTGACGCCTTCAGGCAGCCAAGAGAAGATGGGCAGCAGGAGTGTTTTTCAGGCAGCTTTCAAACCGCAACAGTCTCGCCTCCCACGGAGGAAAATAAGGTTTTGCCAGGGTAGCCTGGTTTCAAACATGAGCTCATGTAGTTACCCTCAGTCGTTTCTGACTACCTCAAGGAAACACACGGAACCCACAGGGCCCTTCCATGGAGATCCTTTGGCAACAGGGGCCTCTGCCTAGGCTGAACTGGGGAAGTATTTCAGTACCTTAGGTAGGCCTCGGTGACCATGGCTCTTGCACATCCCGACAGAGTTAAGTGTGAAAAGTGTACTGGTCTTCAGGCTGGACGCAGAGCTTAGCTTTCGCTTCTGTGAGAGTGCTGTCCTGAGCCCCGGCCTGAATCGTCAGCACACCGTGTATCGGCGGGGGCGTTCTCTTTCAGTCACTGAGGCCAGTCGACTTGCAAACAGAGTCTGCCCAGCACTGCTTTCGCGAGGCTCTTTGACGACTGGGACACTCTTCCTTGGCAACCCAGAAAGCAGTACTTTTCCCTTGCTGTGAATGGGAAGAGTGCTCCCCAGGGGCCTATTTCGCCGAGGGTTCCTCAGAAGCCAGAGGACGCTCTTCGGGCACACAGCGGTCATCATGCGAAACGGGTGCACGATCGACTGTCCTATGTGTCCCCAGGGGCATAGCAGAGTTAAGGCGCTCCATTTCAGAGGATGGCTTCGTGGATACCAATGCACACCCAGCTCTGCTGCTATGAAACCCTGGAACTTCCCTTGTGGCCTTAGGGCAGCTTTCATTGGCCGGAGCTGAATTTGGAGTGCAGTAGGATGAGTTTCTAGAAGGGACTTGGCAGCACACTTTTGGCATTGAGAGAACGCAGCCTTGGCCCACAGCGACAATCCCGCAGTGAAGAGAAGGTGGGCCGCTAGTGCTGTTCAGGCAGCTTTGAAGCCAAAAGCAAGTCGCTTGCAAAGCGGGAGAAGGTGAACTTTCCCATCAGTGTCCCGCTTTCCAGCTCGATGACAAAGCATGTTTATCTGATGATTCTGCCTAGCTACCTAGTACAAGGGAAAGCCTGCCTCCATCTGCTAAGAAAGGTTTTCACGTGGGGAGTGCCGTACATGCACAAGAGCATTCCCCCGCCGTGCAAAAGTTAGGCCTTGGTGAATCTGGATGGTCCCGGAAGTCCAGCATTGTCACAGGGAAAGCTGTCCGTTGTTTTCAGGCTGGAACTCAACATCCAGCTTCCGACGGCCGTAGGGAGACGCCCTTTGGGAGTTCACAGGTTTCATTTGTGAGGCACAGTGGCGTTTCTCAGACCCCAAATTCCTCCTTGGGGCACACCAGCGTGGAATGTCAGGCTGCTTAGAACGGCGGTCCTGAGGCCGTTTGAATGCTGTACAAACGAGAGCTGTCGAGCGATCCGGGCAGAGCTTTGCCATTACCGCGGCACCTTCACAGCGTTAAACCAAACGAACCCATTTGCTTCTGTTGGCTCAAACGCAACAGAAGAGTTGGACGGCATACAGTACCCTTTCACAGATGTGACAACGAACGTGAGTGCACAACGAGTCGTGAAATACGTAACAGAGTTGAAGCATTCCTTTAACACATGCTTCTTCGCTACTATGGCGCACCGAAGCTTACGATGGGAGAAACCTGGACTTGCACCTGAGGCCTGGGGTGCCATTTCTTTGGCTGGTAAGTTCCCGAGTGCTCCTGGAGGAGCTCCCAGCAAGGCACTGAGACCAGCATGCCTCATACGAGTACACTCATAGTACTTTCGTGACGCCTTCAGGCAGCCAAGAGAAGATGGGCAGCAGGAGTGTTTTTCAGGCAGCTTTCAAACCGCAACAGTCTCGCCTCCCACGGAGGAAAATAAGGTTTTGCCAGGGTAGCCTGGTTTCAAACATGAGCTCATGTAGTTACCCTCAGTCGTTTCTGACTACCTCAAGGAAACACACGGAACCCACAGGGCCCTTCCATGGAGATCCTTTGGCAACAGGGGCCTCTGCCTAGGCTGAACTGGGGAAGTATTTCAGTACCTTAGGTAGGCCTCGGTGACCATGGCTCTTGCACATCCCGACAGAGTTAAGTGTGAAAAGTGTACTGGTCTTCAGGCTGGACGCAGAGCTTAGCTTTCGCTTCTGTGAGAGTGCTGTCCTGAGCCCCGGCCTGAATCGTCAGCACACCGTGTATCGGCGGGGGCGTTCTCTTTCAGTCACTGAGGCCAGTCGACTTGCAAACAGAGTCTGCCCAGCGCTGCTTTCGCGAGGCTCTTTGACGACTGGGACACTCTTCCTTGGCAACCCAGAAAGCAGTACTTTTCCCTTGCTGTGAATGGGAAGAGTGCTCCCCAGGGGCCTATTTCGCCGAGGGTTCCTCAGAAGCCAGAGGACGCTCTTCGGGCACACAGCGGTCATCATGCGAAACGGGTGCACGATCGACTGTCCTATGTGTCCCCAGGGGCATAGCAGAGTTAAGGCGCTCCATTTCAGAGGATGGCTTCGTGGATACCAATGCACACCCAGCTCTGCTGCTATGAAACCCTGGAACTTCCCTTGTGGCCTTAGGGCAGCTTTCATTGGCCGGAGCTGAATTTGGAGTGCAGTAGGATGAGTTTCTAGAAGGGACTTGGCAGCACACTTTTGGCATTGAGAGAACGCAGCCTTGGCCCACAGCGACAATCCCGCAGTGAAGAGAAGGTGGGCCGCTAGTGCTGTTCAGGCAGCTTTGAAGCCAAAAGCAAGTCGCTTGCAAAGCGGGAGAAGGTGAACTTTCCCATCAGTGTCCCGCTTTCCAGCTCGATGACAAAGCATGTTTATCTGATGATTCTGCCTAGCTACCTAGTACAAGGGAAAGCCTGCCTCCATCTGCTAAGAAAGGTTTTCACGTGGGGAGTGCCGTACATGCACAAGAGCATTCCCCCGCCGTGCAAAAGTTAGGCCTTGGTGAATCTGGATGGTCCCGGAAGTCCAGCATTGTCACAGGGAAAGCTGTCCGTTGTTTTCAGGCTGGAACTCAACATCCAGCTTCCGACGGCCGTAGGGAGACGCCCTTTGGGAGTTCACAGGTTTCATTTGTGAGGCACAGTGGCGTTTCTCAGACCCCAAATTCCTCCTTGGGGCACACCAGCGTGGAATGTCAGGCTGCTTAGAACGGCGGTCCTGAGGCCGTTTGAATGCTGTACAAACGAGAGCTGTCGAGCGATCCGGGCAGAGCTTTGCCATTACCGCGGCACCTTCACAGCGTTAAACCAAACGAACCCATTTGCTTCTGTTGGCTCAAACGCAACAGAAGAGTTGGACGGCATACAGTACCCTTTCACAGATGTGACAACGAACGTGAGTGCACAACGAGTCGTGAAATACGTAACAGAGTTGAAGCATTCCTTTAACACATGCTTCTTCGCTACTATGGCGCACCGAAGCTTACGATGGGAGAAACCTGGACTTGCACCTGAGGCCTGGGGTGCCATTTCTTTGGCTGGTAAGTTCCCGAGTGCTCCTGGAGGAGCTCCCAGCAAGGCACTGAGACCAGCAGGCCTCATACGAGTACACTCATAGTACTTTCGTGACGCCTTCAGGCAGCCAAGAGAAGATGGGCAGCAGGAGTGTTTTTCAGGCAGCTTTCAAACCGCAACAGTCTCGCCTCCCACGGAGGAAAATAAGGTTTTGCCAGGGTAGCCTGGTTTCAAACATGAGCTCATGTAGTTACCCTCAGTCGTTTCTGACTACCTCAAGGAAACACACGGAACCCACAGGGCCCTTCCATGGAGATCCTTTGGCAACAGGGGCCTCTGCCTAGGCTGAACTGGGGAAGTATTTCAGTACCTTAGGTAGGCCTCGGTGACCATGGCTCTTGCACATCCCGACAGAGTTAAGTGTGAAAAGTGTACTGGTCTTCAGGCTGGACGCAGAGCTTAGCTTTCGCTTCTGTGAGAGTGCTGTCCTGAGCCCCGGCCTGAATCGTCAGCACACCGTGTATCGGCGGGGGCGTTCTCTTTCAGTCACTGAGGCCAGTCGACTTGCAAACAGAGTCTGCCCAGCGCTGCTTTCGCGAGGCTCTTTGACGACTGGGACACTCTTCCTTGGCAACCCAGAAAGCAGTACTTTTCCCTTGCTGTGAATGGGAAGAGTGCTCCCCAGGGGCCTATTTCGCCGAGGGTTCCTCAGAAGCCAGAGGACGCTCTTCGGGCACACAGCGGTCATCATGCGAAACGGGTGCACGATCGACTGTCCTATGTGTCCCCAGGGGCATAGCAGAGTTAAGGCGCTCCATTTCAGAGGATGGCTTCGTGGATACCAATGCACACCCAGCTCTGCTGCTATGAAACCCTGGAACTTCCCTTGTGGCCTTAGGGCAGCTTTCATTGGCCGGAGCTGAATTTGGAGTGCAGTAGGATGAGTTTCTAGAAGGGACTTGGCAGCACACTTTTGGCATTGAGAGAACGCAGCCTTGGCCCACAGCGACAATCCCGCAGTGAAGAGAAGGTGGGCCGCTAGTGCTGTTCAGGCAGCTTTGAAGCCAAAAGCAAGTCGCTTGCAAAGCGGGAGAAGGTGAACTTTCCCATCAGTGTCCCGCTTTCCAGCTCGATGACAAAGCATGTTTATCTGATGATTCTGCCTAGCTACCTAGTACAAGGGAAAGCCTGCCTCCATCTGCTAAGAAAGGTTTTCACGTGGGGAGTGCCGTACATGCACAAGAGCATTCCCCCGCCGTGCAAAAGTTAGGCCTTGGTGAATCTGGATGGTCCCGGAAGTCCAGCATTGTCACAGGGAAAGCTGTCCGTTGTTTTCAGGCTGGAACTCAACATCCAGCTTCCGACGGCCGTAGGGAGACGCCCTTTGGGAGTTCACAGGTTTCATTTGTGAGGCACAGTGGCGTTTCTCAGACCCCAAATTCCTCCTTGGGGCACACCAGCGTGGAATGTCAGGCTGCTTAGAACGGCGGTCCTGAGGCCGTTTGAATGCTGTACAAACGAGAGCTGTCGAGCGATCCGGGCAGAGCTTTGCCATTACCGCGGCACCTTCACAGCGTTAAACCAAACGAACCCATTTGCTTCTGTTGGCTCAAACGCAACAGAAGAGTTGGACGGCATACAGTACCCTTTCACAGATGTGACAACGAACGTGAGTGCACAACGAGTCGTGAAATACGTAACAGAGTTGAAGCATTCCTTTAACACATGCTTCTTCGCTACTATGGCGCACCGAAGCTTACGATGGGAGAAACCTGGACTTGCACCTGAGGCCTGGGGTGCCATTTCTTTGGCTGGTAAGTTCCCGAGTGCTCCTGGAGGAGCTCCCAGCAAGGCACTGAGACCAGCAGGCCTCATACGAGTACACTCATAGTACTTTCGTGACGCCTTCAGGCAGCCAAGAGAAGATGGGCAGCAGGAGTGTTTTTCAGGCAGCTTTCAAACCGCAACAGTCTCGCCTCCCACGGAGGAAAATAAGGTTTTGCCAGGGTAGCCTGGTTTCAAACATGAGCTCATGTAGTTACCCTCAGTCGTTTCTGACTACCTCAAGGAAACACACGGAACCCACAGGGCCCTTCCATGGAGATCCTTTGGCAACAGGGGCCTCTGCCTAGGCTGAACTGGGGAAGTATTTCAGTACCTTAGGTAGGCCTCGGTGACCATGGCTCTTGCACATCCCGACAGAGTTAAGTGTGAAAAGTGTACTGGTCTTCAGGCTGGACGCAGAGCTTAGCTTTCGCTTCTGTGAGAGTGCTGTCCTGAGCCCCGGCCTGAATCGTCAGCACACCGTGTATCGGCGGGGGCGTTCTCTTTCAGTCACTGAGGCCAGTCGACTTGCAAACAGAGTCTGCCCAGCGCTGCTTTCGCGAGGCTCTTTGACGACTGGGACACTCTTCCTTGGCAACCCAGAAAGCAGTACTTTTCCCTTGCTGTGAATGGGAAGAGTGCTCCCCAGGGGCCTATTTCGCCGAGGGTTCCTCAGAAGCCAGAGGACGCTCTTCGGGCACACAGCGGTCATCATGCGAAACGGGTGCACGATCGACTGTCCTATGTGTCCCCAGGGGCATAGCAGAGTTAAGGCGCTCCATTTCAGAGGATGGCTTCGTGGATACCAATGCACACCCAGCTCTGCTGCTATGAAACCCTGGAACTTCCCTTGTGGCCTTAGGGCAGCTTTCATTGGCCGGAGCTGAATTTGGAGTGCAGTAGGATGAGTTTCTAGAAGGGACTTGGCAGCACACTTTTGGCATTGAGAGAACGCAGCCTTGGCCCACAGCGACAATCCCGCAGTGAAGAGAAGGTGGGCCGCTAGTGCTGTTCAGGCAGCTTTGAAGCCAAAAGCAAGTCGCTTGCAAAGCGGGAGAAGGTGAACTTTCCCATCAGTGTCCCGCTTTCCAGCTCGATGACAAAGCATGTTTATCTGATGATTCTGCCTAGCTACCTAGTACAAGGGAAAGCCTGCCTCCATCTGCTAAGAAAGGTTTTCACGTGGGGAGTGCCGTACATGCACAAGAGCATTCCCCCGCCGTGCAAAAGTTAGGCCTTGGTGAATCTGGATGGTCCCGGAAGTCCAGCATTGTCACAGGGAAAGCTGTCCGTTGTTTTCAGGCTGGAACTCAACATCTAGCTTCCGACGGCCGTAGGGAGACGCCCTTTGGGAGTTCACAGGTTTCATTTGTGAGGCACAGTGGCGTTTCTCAGACCCCAAATTCCTCCTTGGGGCACACCAGCGTGGAATGTCAGGCTGCTTAGAACGGCGGTCCTGAGGCCGTTTGAATGCTGTACAAACGAGAGCTGTCGAGCGATCCGGGCAGAGCTTTGCCATTACCGCGGCACCTTCACAGCGTTAAACCAAACGAACCCATTTGCTTCTGTTGGCTCAAACGCAACAGAAGAGTTGGACGGCATACAGTACCCTTTCACAGATGTGACAACGAACGTGAGTGCACAACGAGTCGTGAAATACGTAACAGAGTTGAAGCATTCCTTTAACACATGCTTCTTCGCTACTATGGCGCACCGAAGCTTACGATGGGAGAAACCTGGACTTGCACCTGAGGCCTGGGGTGCCATTTCTTTGGCTGGTAAGTTCCCGAGTGCTCCTGGAGGAGCTCCCAGCAAGGCACTGAGACCAGCAGGCCTCATACGAGTACACTCATAGTACTTTCGTGACGCCTTCAGGCAGCCAAGAGAAGATGGGCAGCAGGAGTGTTTTTCAGGCAGCTTTCAAACCGCAACAGTCTCGCCTCCCACGGAGGAAAATAAGGTTTTGCCAGGGTAGCCTGGTTTCAAACATGAGCTCATGTAGTTACCCTCAGTCGTTTCTGACTACCTCAAGGAAACACACGGAACCCACAGGGCCCTTCCATGGAGATCCTTTGGCAACAGGGGCCTCTGCCTAGGCTGAACTGGGGAAGTATTTCAGTACCTTAGGTAGGCCTCGGTGACCATGGCTCTTGCACATCCCGACAGAGTTAAGTGTGAAAAGTGTACTGGTCTTCAGGCTGGACGCAGAGCTTAGCTTTCGCTTCTGTGAGAGTGCTGTCCTGAGCCCCGGCCTGAATCGTCAGCACACCGTGTATCGGCGGGGGCGTTCTCTTTCAGTCACTGAGGCCAGTCGACTTGCAAACAGAGTCTGCCCAGCGCTGCTTTCGCGAGGCTCTTTGACGACTGGGACACTCTTCCTTGGCAACCCAGAAAGCAGTACTTTTCCCTTGCTGTGAATGGGAAGAGTGCTCCCCAGGGGCCTATTTCGCCGAGGGTTCCTCAGAAGCCAGAGGACGCTCTTCGGGCACACAGCGGTCATCATGCGAAACGGGTGCACGATCGACTGTCCTATGTGTCCCCAGGGGCATAGCAGAGTTAAGGCGCTCCATTTCAGAGGATGGCTTCGTGGATACCAATGCACACCCAGCTCTGCTGCTATGAAACCCTGGAACTTCCCTTGTGGCCTTAGGGCAGCTTTCATTGGCCGGAGCTGAATTTGGAGTGCAGTAGGATGAGTTTCTAGAAGGGACTTGGCAGCACACTTTTGGCATTGAGAGAACGCAGCCTTGGCCCACAGCGACAATCCCGCAGTGAAGAGAAGGTGGGCCGCTAGTGCTGTTCAGGCAGCTTTGAAGCCAAAAGCAAGTCGCTTGCAAAGCGGGAGAAGGTGAACTTTCCCATCAGTGTCCCGCTTTCCAGCTGGATGACAAAGCATGTTTATCTGATGATTCTGCCTAGCTACCTAGTACAAGGGAAAGCCTGCCTCCATCTGCTAAGAAAGGTTTTCACGTGGGGAGTGCCGTACATGCACAAGAGCATTCCCCCGCCGTGCAAAAGTTAGGCCTTGGTGAATCTGGATGGTCCCGGAAGTCCAGCATTGTCACAGGGAAAGCTGTCCGTTGTTTTCAGGCTGGAACTCAACATCTAGCTTCCGACGGCCGTAGGGAGACGCCCTTTGGGAGTTCACAGGTTTCATTTGTGAGGCACAGTGGCGTTTCTCAGACCCCAAATTCCTCCTTGGGGCACACCAGTGTGGAATGTCAGGCTGCTTAGAACGGCGGTCCTGAGGCCGTTTGAATGCTGTACAAACGAGAGCTGTCGAGCGATCCGGGCAGAGCTTTGCCATTACCGCGGCACCTTCACAGCGTTAAACCAAACGAACCCATTTGCTTCTGTTGGCTCAAACGCAACAGAAGAGTTGGACGGCATACAGTACCCTTTCACAGATGTGACAACGAACGTGAGTGCACAACGAGTCGTGAAATACGTAACAGAGTTGAAGCATTCCTTTAACACATGCTTCTTCGCTACTATGGCGCACCGAAGCTTACGATGGGAGAAACCTGGACTTGCACCTGAGGCCTGGGGTGCCATTTCTTTGGCTGGTAAGTTCCCGAGTGCTCCTGGAGGAGCTCCCAGCAAGGCACTGAGACCAGCATGCCTCATACGAGTACACTCATAGTACTTTCGTGACGCCTTCAGGCAGCCAAGAGAAGATGGGCAGCAGGAGTGTTTTTCAGGCAGCTTTCAAACCGCAACAGTCTCGCCTCCCACGGAGGAAAATAAGGTTTTGCCAGGGTAGCCTGGTTTCAAACATGAGCTCATGTAGTTACCCTCAGTCGTTTCTGACTACCTCAAGGAAACACACGGAACCCACAGGGCCCTTCCATGGAGATCCTTTGGCAACAGGGGCCTCTGCCTAGGCTGAACTGGGGAAGTATTTCAGTACCTTAGGTAGGCCTCGGTGACCATGGCTCTTGCACATCCCGACAGAGTTAAGTGTGAAAAGTGTACTGGTCTTCAGGCTGGACGCAGAGCTTAGCTTTCGCTTCTGTGAGAGTGCTGTCCTGAGCCCCGGCCTGAATCGTCAGCACACCGTGTATCGGCGGGGGCGTTCTCTTTCAGTCACTGAGGCCAGTCGACTTGCAAACAGAGTCTGCCCAGCGCTGCTTTCGCGAGGCTCTTTGACGACTGGGACACTCTTCCTTGGCAACCCAGAAAGCAGTACTTTTCCCTTGCTGTGAATGGGAAGAGTGCTCCCCAGGGGCCTATTTCGCCGAGGGTTCCTCAGAAGCCAGAGGACGCTCTTCGGGCACACAGCGGTCATCATGCGAAACGGGTGCACGATCGACTGTCCTATGTGTCCCCAGGGGCATAGCAGAGTTAAGGCGCTCCATTTCAGAGGATGGCTTCGTGGATACCAATGCACACCCAGCTCTGCTGCTATGAAACCCTGGAACTTCCCTTGTGGCCTTAGGGCAGCTTTCATTGGCCGGAGCTGAATTTGGAGTGCAGTAGGATGAGTTTCTAGAAGGGACTTGGCAGCACACTTTTGGCATTGAGAGAACGCAGCCTTGGCCCACAGCGACAATCCCGCAGTGAAGAGAAGGTGGGCCGCTAGTGCTGTTCAGGCAGCTTTGAAGCCAAAAGCAAGTCGCTTGCAAAGCGGGAGAAGGTGAACTTTCCCATCAGTGTCCCGCTTTCCAGCTCGATGACAAAGCATGTTTATCTGATGATTCTGCCTAGCTACCTAGTACAAGGGAAAGCCTGCCTCCATCTGCTAAGAAAGGTTTTCACGTGGGGAGTGCCGTACATGCACAAGAGCATTCCCCCGCCGTGCAAAAGTTAGGCCTTGGTGAATCTGGATGGTCCCGGAAGTCCAGCATTGTCACAGGGAAAGCTGTCCGTTGTTTTCAGGCTGGAACTCAACATCTAGCTTCCGACGGCCGTAGGGAGACGCCCTTTGGGAGTTCACAGGTTTCATTTGTGAGGCACAGTGGCGTTTCTCAGACCCCAAATTCCTCCTTGGGGCACACCAGCGTGGAATGTCAGGCTGCTTAGAACGGCGGTCCTGAGGCCGTTTGAATGCTGTACAAACGAGAGCTGTCGAGCGATCCGGGCAGAGCTTTGCCATTACCGCGGCACCTTCACAGCGTTAAACCAAACGAACCCATTTGCTTCTGTTGGCTCAAACGCAACAGAAGAGTTGGACGGCATACAGTACCCTTTCACAGATGTGACAACGAACGTGAGTGCACAACGAGTCGTGAAATACGTAACAGAGTTGAAGCATTCCTTTAACACATGCTTCTTCGCTACTATGGCGCACCGAAGCTTACGATGGGAGAAACCTGGACTTGCACCTGAGGCCTGGGGTGCCATTTCTTTGGCTGGTAAGTTCCCGAGTGCTCCTGGAGGAGCTCCCAGCAAGGCACTGAGACCAGCATGCCTCATACGAGTACACTCATAGTACTTTCGTGACGCCTTCAGGCAGCCAAGAGAAGATGGGCAGCAGGAGTGTTTTTCAGGCAGCTTTCAAACCGCAACAGTCTCGCCTCCCACGGAGGAAAATAAGGTTTTGCCAGGGTAGCCTGGTTTCAAACATGAGCTCATGTAGTTACCCTCAGTCGTTTCTGACTACCTCAAGGAAACACACGGAACCCACAGGGCCCTTCCATGGAGATCCTTTGGCAACAGGGGCCTCTGCCTAGGCTGAACTGGGGAAGTATTTCAGTACCTTAGGTAGGCCTCGGTGACCATGGCTCTTGCACATCCCGACAGAGTTAAGTGTGAAAAGTGTACTGGTCTTCAGGCTGGACGCAGAGCTTAGCTTTCGCTTCTGTGAGAGTGCTGTCCTGAGCCCCGGCCTGAATCGTCAGCACACCGTGTATCGGCGGGGGCGTTCTCTTTCAGTCACTGAGGCCAGTCGACTTGCAAACAGAGTCTGCCCAGCGCTGCTTTCGCGAGGCTCTTTGACGACTGGGACACTCTTCCTTGGCAACCCAGAAAGCAGTACTTTTCCCTTGCTGTGAATGGGAAGACTGCTCCCCAGGGGCCTATTTCGCCGAGGGTTCCTCAGAAGCCAGAGGACGCTCTTCGGGCACACAGCGGTCATCATGCGAAACGGGTGCACGATCGACTGTCCTATGTGTCCCCAGGGGCATAGCAGAGTTAAGGCGCTCCATTTCAGAGGATGGCTTCGTGGATACCAATGCACACCCAGCTCTGCTGCTATGAAACCCTGGAACTTCCCTTGTGGCCTTAGGGCAGCTTTCATTGGCCGGAGCTGAATTTGGAGTGCAGTAGGATGAGTTTCTAGAAGGGACTTGGCAGCACACTTTTGGCATTGAGAGAACGCAGCCTTGGCCCACAGCGACAATCCCGCAGTGAAGAGAAGGTGGGCCGCTAGTGCTGTTCAGGCAGCTTTGAAGCCAAAAGCAAGTCGCTTGCAAAGCGGGAGAAGGTGAACTTTCCCATCAGTGTCCCGCTTTCCAGCTCGATGACAAAGCATGTTTATCTGATGATTCTGCCTAGCTACCTAGTACAAGGGAAAGCCTGCCTCCATCTGCTAAGAAAGGTTTTCACGTGGGGAGTGCCGTACATGCACAAGAGCATTCCCCCGCCGTGCAAAAGTTAGGCCTTGGTGAATCTGGATGGTCCCGGAAGTCCAGCATTGTCACAGGGAAAGCTGTCCGTTGTTTTCAGGCTGGAACTCAACATCTAGCTTCCGACGGCCGTAGGGAGACGCCCTTTGGGAGTTCACAGGTTTCATTTGTGAGGCACAGTGGCGTTTCTCAGACCCCAAATTCCTCCTTGGGGCACACCAGCGTGGAATGTCAGGCTGCTTAGAACGGCGGTCCTGAGGCCGTTTGAATGCTGTACAAACGAGAGCTGTCGAGCGATCCGGGCAGAGCTTTGCCATTACCGCGGCACCTTCACAGCGTTAAACCAAACGAACCCATTTGCTTCTGTTGGCTCAAACGCAACAGAAGAGTTGGACGGCATACAGTACCCTTTCACAGATGTGACAACGAACGTGAGTGCACAACGAGTCGTGAAATACGTAACAGAGTTGAAGCATTCCTTTAACACATGCTTCTTCGCTACTATGGCGCACCGAAGCTTACGATGGGAGAAACCTGGACTTGCACCTGAGGCCTGGGGTGCCATTTCTTTGGCTGGTAAGTTCCCGAGTGCTCCTGGAGGAGCTCCCAGCAAGGCACTGAGACCAGCAGGCCTCATACGAGTACACTCATAGTACTTTCGTGACGCCTTCAGGCAGCCAAGAGAAGATGGGCAGCAGGAGTGTTTTTCAGGCAGCTTTCAAACCGCAACAGTCTCGCCTCCCACGGAGGAAAATAAGGTTTTGCCAGGGTAGCCTGGTTTCAAACATGAGCTCATGTAGTTACCCTCAGTCGTTTCTGACTACCTCAAGGAAACACACGGAACCCACAGGGCCCTTCCATGGAGATCCTTTGGCAACAGGGGCCTCTGCCTAGGCTGAACTGGGGAAGTATTTCAGTACCTTAGGTAGGCCTCGGTGACCATGGCTCTTGCACATCCCGACAGAGTTAAGTGTGAAAAGTGTACTGGTCTTCAGGCTGGACGCAGAGCTTAGCTTTCGCTTCTGTGAGAGTGCTGTCCTGAGCCCCGGCCTGAATCGTCAGCACACCGTGTATCGGCGGGGGCGTTCTCTTTCAGTCACTGAGGCCAGTCGACTTGCAAACAGAGTCTGCCCAGCGCTGCTTTCGCGAGGCTCTTTGACGACTGGGACACTCTTCCTTGGCAACCCAGAAAGCAGTACTTTTCCCTTGCTGTGAATGGGAAGAGTGCTCCCCAGGGGCCTATTTCGCCGAGGGTTCCTCAGAAGCCAGAGGACGCTCTTCGGGCACACAGCGGTCATCATGCGAAACGGGTGCACGATCGACTGTCCTATGTGTCCCCAGGGGCATAGCAGAGTTAAGGCGCTCCATTTCAGAGGATGGCTTCGTGGATACCAATGCACACCCAGCTCTGCTGCTATGAAACCCTGGAACTTCCCTTGTGGCCTTAGGGCAGCTTTCATTGGCCGGAGCTGAATTTGGAGTGCAGTAGGATGAGTTTCTAGAAGGGACTTGGCAGCACACTTTTGGCATTGAGAGAACGCAGCCTTGGCCCACAGCGACAATCCCGCAGTGAAGAGAAGGTGGGCCGCTAGTGCTGTTCAGGCAGCTTTGAAGCCAAAAGCAAGTCGCTTGCAAAGCGGGAGAAGGTGAACTTTCCCATCAGTGTCCCGCTTTCCAGCTCGATGACAAAGCATGTTTATCTGATGATTCTGCCTAGCTACCTAGTACAAGGGAAAGCCTGCCTCCATCTGCTAAGAAAGGTTTTCACGTGGGGAGTGCCGTACATGCACAAGAGCATTCCCCCGCCGTGCAAAAGTTAGGCCTTGGTGAATCTGGATGGTCCCGGAAGTCCAGCATTGTCACAGGGAAAGCTGTCCGTTGTTTTCAGGCTGGAACTCAACATCTAGCTTCCGACGGCCGTAGGGAGACGCCCTTTGGGAGTTCACAGGTTTCATTTGTGAGGCACAGTGGCGTTTCTCAGACCCCAAATTCCTCCTTGGGGCACACCAGCGTGGAATGTCAGGCTGCTTAGAACGGCGGTCCTGAGGCCGTTTGAATGCTGTACAAACGAGAGCTGTCGAGCGATCCGGGCAGAGCTTTGCCATTACCGCGGCACCTTCACAGCGTTAAACCAAACGAACCCATTTGCTTCTGTTGGCTCAAACGCAACAGAAGAGTTGGACGGCATACAGTACCCTTTCACAGATGTGACAATGAACGTGAGTGCACAACGAGTCGTGAAATACGTAACAGAGTTGAAGCATTCCTTTAACACATGCTTCTTCGCTACTATGGCGCACCGAAGCTTACGATGGGAGAAACCTGGACTTGCACCTGAGGCCTGGGGTGCCATTTCTTTGGCTGGTAAGTTCCCGAGTGCTCCTGGAGGAGCTCCCAGCAAGGCACTGAGACCAGCAGGCCTCATACGAGTACACTCATAGTACTTTCGTGACGCCTTCAGGCAGCCAAGAGAAGATGGGCAGCAGGAGTGTTTTTCAGGCAGCTTTCAAACCGCAACAGTCTCGCCTCCCACGGAGGAAAATAAGGTTTTGCCAGGGTAGCCTGGTTTCAAACATGAGCTCATGTAGTTACCCTCAGTCGTTTCTGACTACCTCAAGGAAACACACGGAACCCACAGGGCCCTTCCATGGAGATCCTTTGGCAACAGGGGCCTCTGCCTAGGCTGAACTGGGGAAGTATTTCAGTACCTTAGGTAGGCCTCGGTGACCATGGCTCTTGCACATCCCGACAGAGTTAAGTGTGAAAAGTGTACTGGTCTTCAGGCTGGACGCAGAGCTTAGCTTTCGCTTCTGTGAGAGTGCTGTCCTGAGCCCCGGCCTGAATCGTCAGCACACCGTGTATCGGCGGGGGCGTTCTCTTTCAGTCACTGAGGCCAGTCGACTTGCAAACAGAGTCTGCCCAGCGCTGCTTTCGCGAGGCTCTTTGACGACTGGGACACTCTTCCTTGGCAACCCAGAAAGCAGTACTTTTCCCTTGCTGTGAATGGGAAGAGTGCTCCCCAGGGGCCTATTTCGCCGAGGGTTCCTCAGAAGCCAGAGGACGCTCTTCGGGCACACAGCGGTCATCATGCGAAACGGGTGCACGATCGACTGTCCTATGTGTCCCCAGGGGCATAGCAGAGTTAAGGCGCTCCATTTCAGAGGATGGCTTCGTGGATACCAATGCACACCCAGCTCTGCTGCTATGAAACCCTGGAACTTCCCTTGTGGCCTTAGGGCAGCTTTCATTGGCCGGAGCTGAATTTGGAGTGCAGTAGGATGAGTTTCTAGAAGGGACTTGGCAGCACACTTTTGGCATTGAGAGAACGCAGCCTTGGCCCACAGCGACAATCCCGCAGTGAAGAGAAGGTGGGCCGCTAGTGCTGTTCAGGCAGCTTTGAAGCCAAAAGCAAGTCGCTTGCAAAGCGGGAGAAGGTGAACTTTCCCATCAGTGTCCCGCTTTCCAGCTCGATGACAAAGCATGTTTATCTGATGATTCTGCCTAGCTACCTAGTACAAGGGAAAGCCTGCCTCCATCTGCTAAGAAAGGTTTTCACGTGGGGAGTGCCGTACATGCACAAGAGCATTCCCCCGCCGTGCAAAAGTTAGGCCTTGGTGAATCTGGATGGTCCCGGAAGTCCAGCATTGTCACAGGGAAAGCTGTCCGTTGTTTTCAGGCTGGAACTCAACATCTAGCTTCCGACGGCCGTAGGGAGACGCCCTTTGGGAGTTCACAGGTTTCATTTGTGAGGCACAGTGGCGTTTCTCAGACCCCAAATTCCTCCTTGGGGCACACCAGCGTGGAATGTCAGGCTGCTTAGAACGGCGGTCCTGAGGCCGTTTGAATGCTGTACAAACGAGAGCTGTCGAGCGATCCGGGCAGAGCTTTGCCATTACCGCGGCACCTTCACAGCGTTAAACCAAACGAACCCATTTGCTTCTGTTGGCTCAAACGCAACAGAAGAGTTGGACGGCATACAGTACCCTTTCACAGATGTGACAACGAACGTGAGTGCACAACGAGTCGTGAAATACGTAACAGAGTTGAAGCATTCCTTTAACACATGCTTCTTCGCTACTATGGCGCACCGAAGCTTACGATGGGAGAAACCTGGACTTGCACCTGAGGCCTGGGGTGCCATTTCTTTGGCTGGTAAGTTCCCGAGTGCTCCTGGAGGAGCTCCCAGCAAGGCACTGAGACCAGCATGCCTCATACGAGTACACTCATAGTACTTTCGTGACGCCTTCAGGCAGCCAAGAGAAGATGGGCAGCAGGAGTGTTTTTCAGGCAGCTTTCAAACCGCAACAGTCTCGCCTCCCACGGAGGAAAATAAGGTTTTGCCAGGGTAGCCTGGTTTCAAACATGAGCTCATGTAGTTACCCTCAGTCGTTTCTGACTACCTCAAGGAAACACACGGAACCCACAGGGCCCTTCCATGGAGATCCTTTGGCAACAGGGGCCTCTGCCTAGGCTGAACTGGGGAAGTATTTCAGTACCTTAGGTAGGCCTCGGTGACCATGGCTCTTGCACATCCCGACAGAGTTAAGTGTGAAAAGTGTACTGGTCTTCAGGCTGGACGCAGAGCTTAGCTTTCGCTTCTGTGAGAGTGCTGTCCTGAGCCCCGGCCTGAATCGTCAGCACACCGTGTATCGGCGGGGGCGTTCTCTTTCAGTCACTGAGGCCAGTCGACTTGCAAACAGAGTCTGCCCAGCGCTGCTTTCGCGAGGCTCTTTGACGACTGGGACACTCTTCCTTGGCAACCCAGAAAGCAGTACTTTTCCCTTGCTGTGAATGGGAAGAGTGCTCCCCAGGGGCCTATTTCGCCGAGGGTTCCTCAGAAGCCAGAGGACGCTCTTCGGGCACACAGCGGTCATCATGCGAAACGGGTGCACGATCGACTGTCCTATGTGTCCCCAGGGGCATAGCAGAGTTAAGGCGCTCCATTTCAGAGGATGGCTTCGTGGATACCAATGCACACCCAGCTCTGCTGCTATGAAACCCTGGAACTTCCCTTGTGGCCTTAGGGCAGCTTTCATTGGCCGGAGCTGAATTTGGAGTGCAGTAGGATGAGTTTCTAGAAGGGACTTGGCAGCACACTTTTGGCATTGAGAGAACGCAGCCTTGGCCCACAGCGACAATCCCGCAGTGAAGAGAAGGTGGGCCGCTAGTGCTGTTCAGGCAGCTTTGAAGCCAAAAGCAAGTCGCTTGCAAAGCGGGAGAAGGTGAACTTTCCCATCAGTGTCCCGCTTTCCAGCTCGATGACAAAGCATGTTTATCTGATGATTCTGCCTAGCTACCTAGTACAAGGGAAAGCCTGCCTCCATCTGCTAAGAAAGGTTTTCACGTGGGGAGTGCCGTACATGCACAAGAGCATTCCCCCGCCGTGCAAAAGTTAGGCCTTGGTGAATCTGGATGGTCCCGGAAGTCCAGCATTGTCACAGGGAAAGCTGTCCGTTGTTTTCAGGCTGGAACTCAACATCTAGCTTCCGACGGCCGTAGGGAGACGCCCTTTGGGAGTTCACAGGTTTCATTTGTGAGGCACAGTGGCGTTTCTCAGACCCCAAATTCCTCCTTGGGGCACACCAGCGTGGAATGTCAGGCTGCTTAGAACGGCGGTCCTGAGGCCGTTTGAATGCTGTACAAACGAGAGCTGTCGAGCGATCCGGGCAGAGCTTTGCCATTACCGCGGCACCTTCACAGCGTTAAACCAAACGAACCCATTTGCTTCTGTTGGCTCAAACGCAACAGAAGAGTTGGACGGCATACAGTACCCTTTCACAGATGTGACAACGAACGTGAGTGCACAACGAGTCGTGAAATACGTAACAGAGTTGAAGCATTCCTTTAACACATGCTTCTTCGCTACTATGGCGCACCGAAGCTTACGATGGGAGAAACCTGGACTTGCACCTGAGGCCTGGGGTGCCATTTCTTTGGCTGGTAAGTTCCCGAGTGCTCCTGGAGGAGCTCCCAGCAAGGCACTGAGACCAGCAGGCCTCATACGAGTACACTCATAGTACTTTCGTGACGCCTTCAGGCAGCCAAGAGAAGATGGGCAGCAGGAGTGTTTTTCAGGCAGCTTTCAAACCGCAACAGTCTCGCCTCCCACGGAGGAAAATAAGGTTTTGCCAGGGTAGCCTGGTTTCAAACATGAGCTCATGTAGTTACCCTCAGTCGTTTCTGACTACCTCAAGGAAACACACGGAACCCACAGGGCCCTTCCATGGAGATCCTTTGGCAACAGGGGCCTCTGCCTAGGCTGAACTGGGGAAGTATTTCAGTACCTTAGGTAGGCCTCGGTGACCATGGCTCTTGCACATCCCGACAGAGTTAAGTGTGAAAAGTGTACTGGTCTTCAGGCTGGACGCAGAGCTTAGCTTTCGCTTCTGTGAGAGTGCTGTCCTGAGCCCCGGCCTGAATCGTCAGCACACCGTGTATCGGCGGGGGCGTTCTCTTTCAGTCACTGAGGCCAGTCGACTTGCAAACAGAGTCTGCCCAGCGCTGCTTTCGCGAGGCTCTTTGACGACTGGGACACTCTTCCTTGGCAACCCAGAAAGCAGTACTTTTCCCTTGCTGTGAATGGGAAGAGTGCTCCCCAGGGGCCTATTTCGCCGAGGGTTCCTCAGAAGCCAGAGGACGCTCTTCGGGCACACAGCGGTCATCATGCGAAACGGGTGCACGATCGACTGTCCTATGTGTCCCCAGGGGCATAGCAGAGTTAAGGCGCTCCATTTCAGAGGATGGCTTCGTGGATACCAATGCACACCCAGCTCTGCTGCTATGAAACCCTGGAACTTCCCTTGTGGCCTTAGGGCAGCTTTCATTGGCCGGAGCTGAATTTGGAGTGCAGTAGGATGAGTTTCTAGAAGGGACTTGGCAGCACACTTTTGGCATTGAGAGAACGCAGCCTTGGCCCACAGCGACAATCCCGCAGTGAAGAGAAGGTGGGCCGCTAGTGCTGTTCAGGCAGCTTTGAAGCCAAAAGCAAGTCGCTTGCAAAGCGGGAGAAGGTGAACTTTCCCATCAGTGTCCCGCTTTCCAGCTCGATGACAAAGCATGTTTATCTGATGATTCTGCCTAGCTACCTAGTACAAGGGAAAGCCTGCCTCCATCTGCTAAGAAAGGTTTTCACGTGGGGAGTGCCGTACATGCACAAGAGCATTCCCCCGCCGTGCAAAAGTTAGGCCTTGGTGAATCTGGATGGTCCCGGAAGTCCAGCATTGTCACAGGGAAAGCTGTCCGTTGTTTTCAGGCTGGAACTCAACATCTAGCTTCCGACGGCCGTAGGGAGACGCCCTTTGGGAGTTCACAGGTTTCATTTGTGAGGCACAGTGGCGTTTCTCAGACCCCAAATTCCTCCTTGGGGCACACCAGCGTGGAATGTCAGGCTGCTTAGAACGGCGGTCCTGAGGCCGTTTGAATGCTGTACAAACGAGAGCTGTCGAGCGATCCGGGCAGAGCTTTGCCATTACCGCGGCACCTTCACAGCGTTAAACCAAACGAACCCATTTGCTTCTGTTGGCTCAAACGCAACAGAAGAGTTGGACGGCATACAGTACCCTTTCACAGATGTGACAACGAACGTGAGTGCACAACGAGTCGTGAAATACGTAACAGAGTTGAAGCATTCCTTTAACACATGCTTCTTCGCTACTATGGCGCACCGAAGCTTACGATGGGAGAAACCTGGACTTGCACCTGAGGCCTGGGGTGCCATTTCTTTGGCTGGTAAGTTCCCGAGTGCTCCTGGAGGAGCTCCCAGCAAGGCACTGAGACCAGCATGCCTCATACGAGTACACTCATAGTACTTTCGTGACGCCTTCAGGCAGCCAAGAGAAGATGGGCAGCAGGAGTGTTTTTCAGGCAGCTTTCAAACCGCAACAGTCTCGCCTCCCACGGAGGAAAATAAGGTTTTGCCAGGGTAGCCTGGTTTCAAACATGAGCTCATGTAGTTACCCTCAGTCGTTTCTGACTACCTCAAGGAAACACACGGAACCCACAGGGCCCTTCCATGGAGATCCTTTGGCAACAGGGGCCTCTGCCTAGGCTGAACTGGGGAAGTATTTCAGTACCTTAGGTAGGCCTCGGTGACCATGGCTCTTGCACATCCCGACAGAGTTAAGTGTGAAAAGTGTACTGGTCTTCAGGCTGGACGCAGAGCTTAGCTTTCGCTTCTGTGAGAGTGCTGTCCTGAGCCCCGGCCTGAATCGTCAGCACACCGTGTATCGGCGGGGGCGTTCTCTTTCAGTCACTGAGGCCAGTCGACTTGCAAACAGAGTCTGCCCAGCGCTGCTTTCGCGAGGCTCTTTGACGACTGGGACACTCTTCCTTGGCAACCCAGAAAGCAGTACTTTTCCCTTGCTGTGAATGGGAAGAGTGCTCCCCAGGGGCCTATTTCGCCGAGGGTTCCTCAGAAGCCAGAGGACGCTCTTCGGGCACACAGCGGTCATCATGCGAAACGGGTGCACGATCGACTGTCCTATGTGTCCCCAGGGGCATAGCAGAGTTAAGGCGCTCCATTTCAGAGGATGGCTTCGTGGATACCAATGCACACCCAGCTCTGCTGCTATGAAACCCTGGAACTTCCCTTGTGGCCTTAGGGCAGCTTTCATTGGCCGGAGCTGAATTTGGAGTGCAGTAGGATGAGTTTCTAGAAGGGACTTGGCAGCACACTTTTGGCATTGAGAGAACGCAGCCTTGGCCCACAGCGACAATCCCGCAGTGAAGAGAAGGTGGGCCGCTAGTGCTGTTCAGGCAGCTTTGAAGCCAAAAGCAAGTCGCTTGCAAAGCGGGAGAAGGTGAACTTTCCCATCAGTGTCCCGCTTTCCAGCTCGATGACAAAGCATGTTTATCTGATGATTCTGCCTAGCTACCTAGTACAAGGGAAAGCCTGCCTCCATCTGCTAAGAAAGGTTTTCACGTGGGGAGTGCCGTACATGCACAAGAGCATTCCCCCGCCGTGCAAAAGTTAGGCCTTGGTGAATCTGGATGGTCCCGGAAGTCCAGCATTGTCACAGGGAAAGCTGTCCGTTGTTTTCAGGCTGGAACTCAACATCTAGCTTCCGACGGCCGTAGGGAGACGCCCTTTGGGAGTTCACAGGTTTCATTTGTGAGGCACAGTGGCGTTTCTCAGACCCCAAATTCCTCCTTGGGGCACACCAGCGTGGAATGTCAGGCTGCTTAGAACGGCGGTCCTGAGGCCGTTTGAATGCTGTACAAACGAGAGCTGTCGAGCGATCCGGGCAGAGCTTTGCCATTACCGCGGCACCTTCACAGCGTTAAACCAAACGAACCCATTTGCTTCTGTTGGCTCAAACGCAACAGAAGAGTTGGACGGCATACAGTACCCTTTCACAGATGTGACAACGAACGTGAGTGCACAACGAGTCGTGAAATACGTAACAGAGTTGAAGCATTCCTTTAACACATGCTTCTTCGCTACTATGGCGCACCGAAGCTTACGATGGGAGAAACCTGGACTTGCACCTGAGGCCTGGGGTGCCATTTCTTTGGCTGGTAAGTTCCCGAGTGCTCCTGGAGGAGCTCCCAGCAAGGCACTGAGACCAGCATGCCTCATACGAGTACACTCATAGTACTTTCGTGACGCCTTCAGGCAGCCAAGAGAAGATGGGCAGCAGGAGTGTTTTTCAGGCAGCTTTCAAACCGCAACAGTCTCGCCTCCCACGGAGGAAAATAAGGTTTTGCCAGGGTAGCCTGGTTTCAAACATGAGCTCATGTAGTTACCCTCAGTCGTTTCTGACTACCTCAAGGAAACACACGGAACCCACAGGGCCCTTCCATGGAGATCCTTTGGCAACAGGGGCCTCTGCCTAGGCTGAACTGGGGAAGTATTTCAGTACCTTAGGTAGGCCTCGGTGACCATGGCTCTTGCACATCCCGACAGAGTTAAGTGTGAAAAGTGTACTGGTCTTCAGGCTGGACGCAGAGCTTAGCTTTCGCTTCTGTGAGAGTGCTGTCCTGAGCCCCGGCCTGAATCGTCAGCACACCGTGTATCGGCGGGGGCGTTCTCTTTCAGTCACTGAGGCCAGTCGACTTGCAAACAGAGTCTGCCCAGCACTGCTTTCGCGAGGCTCTTTGACGACTGGGACACTCTTCCTTGGCAACACAGAAAGCAGTACTTTTCCCTTGCTGTGAATGGGAAGAGTGCTCCCCAGGGGCCTATTTCGCCGAGGGTTCCTCAGAAGCCAGAGGACGCTCTTCGGGCACACAGCGGTCATCATGCGAAACGGGTGCACGATCGACTGTCCTATGTGTCCCCAGGGGCATAGCAGAGTTAAGGCGCTCCATTTCAGAGGATGGCTTCGTGGATACCAATGCACACCCAGCTCTGCTGCTATGAAACCCTGGAACTTCCCTTGTGGCCTTAGGGCAGCTTTCATTGGCCGGAGCTGAATTTGGAGTGCAGTAGGATGAGTTTCTAGAAGGGACTTGGCAGCACACTTTTGGCATTGAGAGAACGCAGCCTTGGCCCACAGCGACAATCCCGCAGTGAAGAGAAGGTGGGCCGCTAGTGCTGTTCAGGCAGCTTTGAAGCCAAAAGCAAGTCGCTTGCAAAGCGGGAGAAGGTGAACTTTCCCATCAGTGTCCCGCTTTCCAGCTCGATGACAAAGCATGTTTATCTGATGATTCTGCCTAGCTACCTAGTACAAGGGAAAGCCTGCCTCCATCTGCTAAGAAAGGTTTTCACGTGGGGAGTGCCGTACATGCACAAGAGCATTCCCCCGCCGTGCAAAAGTTAGGCCTTGGTGAATCTGGATGGTCCCGGAAGTCCAGCATTGTCACAGGGAAAGCTGTCCGTTGTTTTCAGGCTGGAACTCAACATCTAGCTTCCGACGGCCGTAGGGAGACGCCCTTTGGGAGTTCACAGGTTTCATTTGTGAGGCACAGTGGCGTTTCTCAGACCCCAAATTCCTCCTTGGGGCACACCAGCGTGGAATGTCAGGCTGCTTAGAACGGCGGTCCTGAGGCCGTTTGAATGCTGTACAAACGAGAGCTGTCGAGCGATCCGGGCAGAGCTTTGCCATTACCGTGGCACCTTCACAGCGTTAAACCAAACGAACCCATTTGCTTCTGTTGGCTCAAACGCAACAGAAGAGTTGGACGGCATACAGTACCCTTTCACAGATGTGACAACGAACGTGAGTGCACAACGAGTCGTGAAATACGTAACAGAGTTGAAGCATTCCTTTAACACATGCTTCTTCGCTACTATGGCGCACCGAAGCTTACGATGGGAGAAACCTGGACTTGCACCTGAGGCCTGGGGTGCCATTTCTTTGGCTGGTAAGTTCCCGAGTGCTCCTGGAGGAGCTCCCAGCAAGGCACTGAGACCAGCATGCCTCATACGAGTACACTCATAGTACTTTCGTGACGCCTTCAGGCAGCCAAGAGAAGATGGGCAGCAGGAGTGTTTTTCAGGCAGCTTTCAAACCGCAACAGTCTCGCCTCCCACGGAGGAAAATAAGGTTTTGCCAGGGTAGCCTGGTTTCAAACATGAGCTCATGTAGTTACCCTCAGTCGTTTCTGACTACCTCAAGGAAACACACGGAACCCACAGGGCCCTTCCATGGAGATCCTTTGGCAACAGGGGCCTCTGCCTAGGCTGAACTGGGGAAGTATTTCAGTACCTTAGGTAGGCCTCGGTGACCATGGCTCTTGCACATCCCGACAGAGTTAAGTGTGAAAAGTGTACTGGTCTTCAGGCTGGACGCAGAGCTTAGCTTTCGCTTCTGTGAGAGTGCTGTCCTGAGCCCCGGCCTGAATCGTCAGCACACCGTGTATCGGCGGGGGCGTTCTCTTTCAGTCACTGAGGCCAGTCGACTTGCAAACAGAGTCTGCCCAGCGCTGCTTTCGCGAGGCTCTTTGACGACTGGGACACTCTTCCTTGGCAACCCAGAAAGCAGTACTTTTCCCTTGCTGTGAATGGGAAGAGTGCTCCCCAGGGGCCTATTTCGCCGAGGGTTCCTCAGAAGCCAGAGGACGCTCTTCGGGCACACAGCGGTCATCATGCGAAACGGGTGCACGATCGACTGTCCTATGTGTCCCCAGGGGCATAGCAGAGTTAAGGCGCTCCATTTCAGAGGATGGCTTCGTGGATACCAATGCACACCCAGCTCTGCTGCTATGAAACCCTGGAACTTCCCTTGTGGCCTTAGGGCAGCTTTCATTGGCCGGAGCTGAATTTGGAGTGCAGTAGGATGAGTTTCTAGAAGGGACTTGGCAGCACACTTTTGGCATTGAGAGAACGCAGCCTTGGCCCACAGCGACAATCCCGCAGTGAAGAGAAGGTGGGCCGCTAGTGCTGTTCAGGCAGCTTTGAAGCCAAAAGCAAGTCGCTTGCAAAGCGGGAGAAGGTGAACTTTCCCATCAGTGTCCCGCTTTCCAGCTGGATGACAAAGCATGTTTATCTGATGATTCTGCCTAGCTACCTAGTACAAGGGAAAGCCTGCCTCCATCTGCTAAGAAAGGTTTTCACGTGGGGAGTGCCGTACATGCACAAGAGCATTCCCCCGCCGTGCAAAAGTTAGGCCTTGGTGAATCTGGATGGTCCCGGAAGTCCAGCATTGTCACAGGGAAAGCTGTCCGTTGTTTTCAGGCTGGAACTCAACATCTAGCTTCCGACGGCCGTAGGGAGACGCCCTTTGGGAGTTCACAGGTTTCATTTGTGAGGCACAGTGGCGTTTCTCAGACCCCAA
Organism: Eubalaena glacialis; assembly: GCF_028564815.1. NCBI lineage: Eukaryota > Metazoa > Chordata > Mammalia > Artiodactyla > Balaenidae > Eubalaena > Eubalaena glacialis. Next base: position 134,636 of record NW_026871347.1, read on the forward strand.
ATTCCTCCTTGGGGCACACCAGCGTGGAATGTCAGGCTGCTTAGAACGGCGGTCCTGAGGCCGTTTGAATGCTGTACAAACGAGAGCTGTCGAGCGATCCGGGCAGAGCTTTGCCATTACCGCGGCACCTTCACAGCGTTAAACCAAACGAACCCATTTGCTTCTGTTGGCTCAAACGCAACAGAAGAGTTGGACGGCATACAGTACCCTTTCACAGATGTGACAACGAACGTGAGTGCACAACGAGTCGTGAAATACGTAACAGAGTTGAAGCATTCCTTTAACACATGCTTCTTCGCTACTATGGCGCACCGAAGCTTACGATGGGAGAAACCTGGACTTGCACCTGAGGCCTGGGGTGCCATTTCTTTGGCTGGTAAGTTCCCGAGTGCTCCTGGAGGAGCTCCCAGCAAGGCACTGAGACCAGCATGCCTCATACGAGTACACTCATAGTACTTTCGTGACGCCTTCAGGCAGCCAAGAGAAGATGGGCAGCAGGAGTGTTTTTCAGGCAGCTTTCAAACCGCAACAGTCTCGCCTCCCACGGAGGAAAATAAGGTTTTGCCAGGGTAGCCTGGTTTCAAACATGAGCTCATGTAGTTACCCTCAGTCGTTTCTGACTACCTCAAGGAAACACACGGAACCCACAGGGCCCTTCCATGGAGATCCTTTGGCAACAGGGGCCTCTGCCTAGGCTGAACTGGGGAAGTATTTCAGTACCTTAGGTAGGCCTCGGTGACCATGGCTCTTGCACATCCCGACAGAGTTAAGTGTGAAAAGTGTACTGGTCTTCAGGCTGGACGCAGAGCTTAGCTTTCGCTTCTGTGAGAGTGCTGTCCTGAGCCCCGGCCTGAATCGTCAGCACACCGTGTATCGGCGGGGGCGTTCTCTTTCAGTCACTGAGGCCAGTCGACTTGCAAACAGAGTCTGCCCAGCGCTGCTTTCGCGAGGCTCTTTGACGACTGGGACACTCTTCCTTGGCAACCCAGAAAGCAGTACTTTTCCCTTGCTGTGAATGGGAAGAGTGCTCCCCAGGGGCCTATTTCGCCGAGGGTTCCTCAGAAGCCAGAGGACGCTCTTCGGGCACACAGCGGTCATCATGCGAAACGGGTGCACGATCGACTGTCCTATGTGTCCCCAGGGGCATAGCAGAGTTAAGGCGCTCCATTTCAGAGGATGGCTTCGTGGATACCAATGCACACCCAGCTCTGCTGCTATGAAACCCTGGAACTTCCCTTGTGGCCTTAGGGCAGCTTTCATTGGCCGGAGCTGAATTTGGAGTGCAGTAGGATGAGTTTCTAGAAGGGACTTGGCAGCACACTTTTGGCATTGAGAGAACGCAGCCTTGGCCCACAGCGACAATCCCGCAGTGAAGAGAAGGTGGGCCGCTAGTGCTGTTCAGGCAGCTTTGAAGCCAAAAGCAAGTCGCTTGCAAAGCGGGAGAAGGTGAACTTTCCCATCAGTGTCCCGCTTTCCAGCTCGATGACAAAGCATGTTTATCTGATGATTCTGCCTAGCTACCTAGTACAAGGGAAAGCCTGCCTCCATCTGCTAAGAAAGGTTTTCACGTGGGGAGTGCCGTACATGCACAAGAGCATTCCCCCGCCGTGCAAAAGTTAGGCCTTGGTGAATCTGGATGGTCCCGGAAGTCCAGCATTGTCACAGGGAAAGCTGTCCGTTGTTTTCAGGCTGGAACTCAACATCTAGCTTCCGACGGCCGTAGGGAGACGCCCTTTGGGAGTTCACAGGTTTCATTTGTGAGGCACAGTGGCGTTTCTCAGACCCCAAATTCCTCCTTGGGGCACACCAGCGTGGAATGTCAGGCTGCTTAGAACGGCGGTCCTGAGGCCGTTTGAATGCTGTACAAACGAGAGCTGTCGAGCGATCCGGGCAGAGCTTTGCCATTACCGCGGCACCTTCACAGCGTTAAACCAAACGAACCCATTTGCTTCTGTTGGCTCAAACGCAACAGAAGAGTTGGACGGCATACAGTACCCTTTCACAGATGTGACAACGAACGTGAGTGCACAACGAGTCGTGAAATACGTAACAGAGTTGAAGCATTCCTTTAACACATGCTTCTTCGCTACTATGGCGCACCGAAGCTTACGATGGGAGAAACCTGGACTTGCACCTGAGGCCTGGGGTGCCATTTCTTTGGCTGGTAAGTTCCCGAGTGCTCCTGGAGGAGCTCCCAGCAAGGCACTGAGACCAGCATGCCTCATACGAGTACACTCATAGTACTTTCGTGACGCCTTCAGGCAGCCAAGAGAAGATGGGCAGCAGGAGTGTTTTTCAGGCAGCTTTCAAACCGCAACAGTCTCGCCTCCCACGGAGGAAAATAAGGTTTTGCCAGGGTAGCCTGGTTTCAAACATGAGCTCATGTAGTTACCCTCAGTCGTTTCTGACTACCTCAAGGAAACACACGGAACCCACAGGGCCCTTCCATGGAGATCCTTTGGCAACAGGGGCCTCTGCCTAGGCTGAACTGGGGAAGTATTTCAGTACCTTAGGTAGGCCTCGGTGACCATGGCTCTTGCACATCCCGACAGAGTTAAGTGTGAAAAGTGTACTGGTCTTCAGGCTGGATGCAGAGCTTAGCTTTCGCTTCTGTGAGAGTGCTGTCCTGAGCCCCGGCCTGAATCGTCAGCACACCGTGTATCGGCGGGGGCGTTCTCTTTCAGTCACTGAGGCCAGTCGACTTGCAAACAGAGTCTGCCCAGCGCTGCTTTCGCGAGGCTCTTTGACGACTGGGACACTCTTCCTTGGCAACCCAGAAAGCAGTACTTTTCCCTTGCTGTGAATGGGAAGAGTGCTCCCCAGGGGCCTATTTCGCCGAGGGTTCCTCAGAAGCCAGAGGACGCTCTTCGGGCACACAGCGGTCATCATGCGAAACGGGTGCACGATCGACTGTCCTATGTGTCCCCAGGGGCATAGCAGAGTTAAGGCGCTCCATTTCAGAGGATGGCTTCGTGGATACCAATGCACACCCAGCTCTGCTGCTATGAAACCCTGGAACTTCCCTTGTGGCCTTAGGGCAGCTTTCATTGGCCGGAGCTGAATTTGGAGTGCAGTAGGATGAGTTTCTAGAAGGGACTTGGCAGCACACTTTTGGCATTGAGAGAACGCAGCCTTGGCCCACAGCGACAATCCCGCAGTGAAGAGAAGGTGGGCCGCTAGTGCTGTTCAGGCAGCTTTGAAGCCAAAAGCAAGTCGCTTGCAAAGCGGGAGAAGGTGAACTTTCCCATCAGTGTCCCGCTTTCCAGCTCGATGACAAAGCATGTTTATCTGATGATTCTGCCTAGCTACCTAGTACAAGGGAAAGCCTGCCTCCATCTGCTAAGAAAGGTTTTCACGTGGGGAGTGCCGTACATGCACAAGAGCATTCCCCCGCTGTGCAAAAGTTAGGCCTTGGTGAATCTGGATGGTCCCGGAAGTCCAGCATTGTCACAGGGAAAGCTGTCCGTTGTTTTCAGGCTGGAACTCAACATCTAGCTTCCGACGGCCGTAGGGAGACGCCCTTTGGGAGTTCACAGGTTTCATTTGTGAGGCACAGTGGCGTTTCTCAGACCCCAAATTCCTCCTTGGGGCACACCAGCGTGGAATGTCAGGCTGCTTAGAACGGCGGTCCTGAGGCCGTTTGAATGCTGTACAAACGAGAGCTGTCGAGCGATCCGGGCAGAGCTTTGCCATTACCGCGGCACCTTCACAGCGTTAAACCAAACGAACCCATTTGCTTCTGTTGGCTCAAACGCAACAGAAGAGTTGGACGGCATACAGTACCCTTTCACAGATGTGACAACGAACGTGAGTGCACAACGAGTCGTGAAATACGTAACAGAGTTGAAGCATTCCTTTAACACATGCTTCTTCGCTACTATGGCGCACCGAAGCTTACGATGGGAGAAACCTGGACTTGCACCTGAGGCCTGGGGTGCCATTTCTTTGGCTGGTAAGTTCCCGAGTGCTCCTGGAGGAGCTCCCAGCAAGGCACTGAGACCAGCATGCCTCATACGAGTACACTCATAGTACTTTCGTGACGCCTTCAGGCAGCCAAGAGAAGATGGGCAGCAGGAGTGTTTTTCAGGCAGCTTTCAAACCGCAACAGTCTCGCCTCCCACGGAGGAAAATAAGGTTTTGCCAGGGTAGCCTGGTTTCAAACATGAGCTCATGTAGTTACCCTCAGTCGTTTCTGACTACCTCAAGGAAACACACGGAACCCACAGGGCCCTTCCATGGAGATCCTTTGGCAACAGGGGCCTCTGCCTAGGCTGAACTGGGGAAGTATTTCAGTACCTTAGGTAGGCCTCGGTGACCATGGCTCTTGCACATCCCGACAGAGTTAAGTGTGAAAAGTGTACTGGTCTTCAGGCTGGACGCAGAGCTTAGCTTTCGCTTCTGTGAGAGTGCTGTCCTGAGCCCCGGCCTGAATCGTCAGCACACCGTGTATCGGCGGGGGCGTTCTCTTTCAGTCACTGAGGCCAGTCGACTTGCAAACAGAGTCTGCCCAGCGCTGCTTTCGCGAGGCTCTTTGACGACTGGGACACTCTTCCTTGGCAACCCAGAAAGCAGTACTTTTCCCTTGCTGTGAATGGGAAGAGTGCTCCCCAGGGGCCTATTTCGCCGAGGGTTCCTCAGAAGCCAGAGGACGCTCTTCGGGCACACAGCGGTCATCATGCGAAACGGGTGCACGATCGACTGTCCTATGTGTCCCCAGGGGCATAGCAGAGTTAAGGCGCTCCATTTCAGAGGATGGCTTCGTGGATACCAATGCACACCCAGCTCTGCTGCTATGAAACCCTGGAACTTCCCTTGTGGCCTTAGGGCAGCTTTCATTGGCCGGAGCTGAATTTGGAGTGCAGTAGGATGAGTTTCTAGAAGGGACTTGGCAGCACACTTTTGGCATTGAGAGAACGCAGCCTTGGCCCACAGCGACAATCCCGCAGTGAAGAGAAGGTGGGCCGCTAGTGCTGTTCAGGCAGCTTTGAAGCCAAAAGCAAGTCGCTTGCAAAGCGGGAGAAGGTGAACTTTCCCATCAGTGTCCCGCTTTCCAGCTCGATGACAAAGCATGTTTATCTGATGATTCTGCCTAGCTACCTAGTACAAGGGAAAGCCTGCCTCCATCTGCTAAGAAAGGTTTTCACGTGGGGAGTGCCGTACATGCACAAGAGCATTCCCCCGCCGTGCAAAAGTTAGGCCTTGGTGAATCTGGATGGTCCCGGAAGTCCAGCATTGTCACAGGGAAAGCTGTCCGTTGTTTTCAGGCTGGAACTCAACATCTAGCTTCCGACGGCCGTAGGGAGACGCCCTTTGGGAGTTCACAGGTTTCATTTGTGAGGCACAGTGGCGTTTCTCAGACCCCAAATTCCTCCTTGGGGCACACCAGCGTGGAATGTCAGGCTGCTTAGAACGGCGGTCCTGAGGCCGTTTGAATGCTGTACAAACGAGAGCTGTCGAGCGATCCGGGCAGAGCTTTGCCATTACCGCGGCACCTTCACAGCGTTAAACCAAACGAACCCATTTGCTTCTGTTGGCTCAAACGCAACAGAAGAGTTGGACGGCATACAGTACCCTTTCACAGATGTGACAACGAACGTGAGTGCACAACGAGTCGTGAAATACGTAACAGAGTTGAAGCATTCCTTTAACACATGCTTCTTCGCTACTATGGCGCACCGAAGCTTACGATGGGAGAAACCTGGACTTGCACCTGAGGCCTGGGGTGCCATTTCTTTGGCTGGTAAGTTCCCGAGTGCTCCTGGAGGAGCTCCCAGCAAGGCACTGAGACCAGCATGCCTCATACGAGTACACTCATAGTACTTTCGTGACGCCTTCAGGCAGCCAAGAGAAGATGGGCAGCAGGAGTGTTTTTCAGGCAGCTTTCAAACCGCAACAGTCTCGCCTCCCACGGAGGAAAATAAGGTTTTGCCAGGGTAGCCTGGTTTCAAACATGAGCTCATGTAGTTACCCTCAGTCGTTTCTGACTACCTCAAGGAAACACACGGAACCCACAGGGCCCTTCCATGGAGATCCTTTGGCAACAGGGGCCTCTGCCTAGGCTGAACTGGGGAAGTATTTCAGTACCTTAGGTAGGCCTCGGTGACCATGGCTCTTGCACATCCCGACAGAGTTAAGTGTGAAAAGTGTACTGGTCTTCAGGCTGGACGCAGAGCTTAGCTTTCGCTTCTGTGAGAGTGCTGTCCTGAGCCCCGGCCTGAATCGTCAGCACACCGTGTATCGGCGGGGGCGTTCTCTTTCAGTCACTGAGGCCAGTCGACTTGCAAACAGAGTCTGCCCAGCGCTGCTTTCGCGAGGCTCTTTGACGACTGGGACACTCTTCCTTGGCAACCCAGAAAGCAGTACTTTTCCCTTGCTGTGAATGGGAAGAGTGCTCCCCAGGGGCCTATTTCGCCGAGGGTTCCTCAGAAGCCAGAGGACGCTCTTCGGGCACACAGCGGTCATCATGCGAAACGGGTGCACGATCGACTGTCCTATGTGTCCCCAGGGGCATAGCAGAGTTAAGGCGCTCCATTTCAGAGGATGGCTTCGTGGATACCAATGCACACCCAGCTCTGCTGCTATGAAACCCTGGAACTTCCCTTGTGGCCTTAGGGCAGCTTTCATTGGCCGGAGCTGAATTTGGAGTGCAGTAGGATGAGTTTCTAGAAGGGACTTGGCAGCACACTTTTGGCATTGAGAGAACGCAGCCTTGGCCCACAGCGACAATCCCGCAGTGAAGAGAAGGTGGGCCGCTAGTGCTGTTCAGGCAGCTTTGAAGCCAAAAGCAAGTCGCTTGCAAAGCGGGAGAAGGTGAACTTTCCCATCAGTGTCCCGCTTTCCAGCTCGATGACAAAGCATGTTTATCTGATGATTCTGCCTAGCTACCTAGTACAAGGGAAAGCCTGCCTCCATCTGCTAAGAAAGGTTTTCACGTGGGGAGTGCCGTACATGCACAAGAGCATTCCCCCGCCGTGCAAAAGTTAGGCCTTGGTGAATCTGGATGGTCCCGGAAGTCCAGCATTGTCACAGGGAAAGCTGTCCGTTGTTTTCAGGCTGGAACTCAACATCTAGCTTCCGACGGCCGTAGGGAGACGCCCTTTGGGAGTTCACAGGTTTCATTTGTGAGGCACAGTGGCGTTTCTCAGACCCCAAATTCCTCCTTGGGGCACACCAGCGTGGAATGTCAGGCTGCTTAGAACGGCGGTCCTGAGGCCGTTTGAATGCTGTACAAACGAGAGCTGTCGAGCGATCCGGGCAGAGCTTTGCCATTACCGCGGCACCTTCACAGCGTTAAACCAAACGAACCCATTTGCTTCTGTTGGCTCAAACGCAACAGAAGAGTTGGACGGCATACAGTACCCTTTCACAGATGTGACAACGAACGTGAGTGCACAACGAGTCGTGAAATACGTAACAGAGTTGAAGCATTCCTTTAACACATGCTTCTTCGCTACTATGGCGCACCGAAGCTTACGATGGGAGAAACCTGGACTTGCACCTGAGGCCTGGGGTGCCATTTCTTTGGCTGGTAAGTTCCCGAGTGCTCCTGGAGGAGCTCCCAGCAAGGCACTGAGACCAGCAGGCCTCATACGAGTACACTCATAGTACTTTCGTGACGCCTTCAGGCAGCCAAGAGAAGATGGGCAGCAGGAGTGTTTTTCAGGCAGCTTTCAAACCGCAACAGTCTCGCCTCCCACGGAGGAAAATAAGGTTTTGCCAGGGTAGCCTGGTTTCAAACATGAGCTCATGTAGTTACCCTCAGTCGTTTCTGACTACCTCAAGGAAACACACGGAACCCACAGGGCCCTTCCATGGAGATCCTTTGGCAACAGGGGCCTCTGCCTAGGCTGAACTGGGGAAGTATTTCAGTACCTTAGGTAGGCCTCGGTGACCATGGCTCTTGCACATCCCGACAGAGTTAAGTGTGAAAAGTGTACTGGTCTTCAGGCTGGACGCAGAGCTTAGCTTTCGCTTCTGTGAGAGTGCTGTCCTGAGCCCCGGCCTGAATCGTCAGCACACCGTGTATCGGCGGGGGCGTTCTCTTTCAGTCACTGAGGCCAGTCGACTTGCAAACAGAGTCTGCCCAGCGCTGCTTTCGCGAGGCTCTTTGACGACTGGGACACTCTTCCTTGGCAACCCAGAAAGCAGTACTTTTCCCTTGCTGTGAATGGGAAGAGTGCTCCCCAGGGGCCTATTTCGCCGAGGGTTCCTCAGAAGCCAGAGGACGCTCTTCGGGCACACAGCGGTCATCATGCGAAACGGGTGCACGATCGACTGTCCTATGTGTCCCCAGGGGCATAGCAGAGTTAAGGCGCTCCATTTCAGAGGATGGCTTCGTGGATACCAATGCACACCCAGCTCTGCTGCTATGAAACCCTGGAACTTCCCTTGTGGCCTTAGGGCAGCTTTCATTGGCCGGAGCTGAATTTGGAGTGCAGTAGGATGAGTTTCTAGAAGGGACTTGGCAGCACACTTTTGGCATTGAGAGAACGCAGCCTTGGCCCACAGCGACAATCCCGCAGTGAAGAGAAGGTGGGCCGCTAGTGCTGTTCAGGCAGCTTTGAAGCCAAAAGCAAGTCGCTTGCAAAGCGGGAGAAGGTGAACTTTCCCATCAGTGTCCCGCTTTCAAGCTCGATGACAAAGCATGTTTATCTGATGATTCTGCCTAGCTACCTAGTACAAGGGAAAGCCTGCCTCCATCTGCTAAGAAAGGTTTTCACGTGGGGAGTGCCGTACATGCACAAGAGCATTCCCCCGCCGTGCAAAAGTTAGGCCTTGGTGAATCTGGATGGTCCCGGAAGTCCAGCATTGTCACAGGGAAAGCTGTCCGTTGTTTTCAGGCTGGAACTCAACATCTAGCTTCCGACGGCCGTAGGGAGACGCCCTTTGGGAGTTCACAGGTTTCATTTGTGAGGCACAGTGGCGTTTCTCAGACCCCAAATTCCTCCTTGGGGCACACCAGCGTGGAATGTCAGGCTGCTTAGAACGGCGGTCCTGAGGCCGTTTGAATGCTGTACAAACGAGAGCTGTCGAGCGATCCGGGCAGAGCTTTGCCATTACCGCGGCACCTTCACAGCGTTAAACCAAACGAACCCATTTGCTTCTGTTGGCTCAAACGCAACAGAAGAGTTGGACGGCATACAGTACCCTTTCACAGATGTGACAACGAACGTGAGTGCACAACGAGTCGTGAAATACGTAACAGAGTTGAAGCATTCCTTTAACACATGCTTCTTCGCTACTATGGCGCACCGAAGCTTACGATGGGAGAAACCTGGACTTGCACCTGAGGCCTGGGGTGCCATTTCTTTGGCTGGTAAGTTCCCGAGTGCTCCTGGAGGAGCTCCCAGCAAGGCACTGAGACCAGCATGCCTCATACGAGTACACTCATAGTACTTTCGTGACGCCTTCAGGCAGCCAAGAGAAGATGGGCAGCAGGAGTGTTTTTCAGGCAGCTTTCAAACCGCAACAGTCTCGCCTCCCACGGAGGAAAATAAGGTTTTGCCAGGGTAGCCTGGTTTCAAACATGAGCTCATGTAGTTACCCTCAGTCGTTTCTGACTACCTCAAGGAAACACACGGAACCCACAGGGCCCTTCCATGGAGATCCTTTGGCAACAGGGGCCTCTGCCTAGGCTGAACTGGGGAAGTATTTCAGTACCTTAGGTAGGCCTCGGTGACCATGGCTCTTGCACATCCCGACAGAGTTAAGTGTGAAAAGTGTACTGGTCTTCAGGCTGGACGCAGAGCTTAGCTTTCGCTTCTGTGAGAGTGCTGTCCTGAGCCCCGGCCTGAATCGTCAGCACACCGTGTATCGGCGGGGGCGTTCTCTTTCAGTCACTGAGGCCAGTCGACTTGCAAACAGAGTCTGCCCAGCGCTGCTTTCGCGAGGCTCTTTGACGACTGGGACACTCTTCCTTGGCAACCCAGAAAGCAGTACTTTTCCCTTGCTGTGAATGGGAAGAGTGCTCCCCAGGGGCCTATTTCGCCGAGGGTTCCTCAGAAGCCAGAGGACGCTCTTCGGGCACACAGCGGTCATCATGCGAAACGGGTGCACGATCGACTGTCCTATGTGTCCCCAGGGGCATAGCAGAGTTAAGGCGCTCCATTTCAGAGGATGGCTTCGTGGATACCAATGCACACCCAGCTCTGCTGCTATGAAACCCTGGAACTTCCCTTGTGGCCTTAGGGCAGCTTTCATTGGCCGGAGCTGAATTTGGAGTGCAGTAGGATGAGTTTCTAGAAGGGACTTGGCAGCACACTTTTGGCATTGAGAGAACGCAGCCTTGGTCCACAGCGACAATCCCGCAGTGAAGAGAAGGTGGGCCGCTAGTGCTGTTCAGGCAGCTTTGAAGCCAAAAGCAAGTCGCTTGCAAAGCGGGAGAAGGTGAACTTTCCCATCAGTGTCCCGCTTTCCAGCTCGATGACAAAGCATGTTTATCTGATGATTCTGCCTAGCTACCTAGTACAAGGGAAAGCCTGCCTCCATCTGCTAAGAAAGGTTTTCACGTGGGGAGTGCCGTACATGCACAAGAGCATTCCCCCGCCGTGCAAAAGTTAGGCCTTGGTGAATCTGGATGGTCCCGGAAGTCCAGCATTGTCACAGGGAAAGCTGTCCGTTGTTTTCAGGCTGGAACTCAACATCTAGCTTCCGACGGCCGTAGGGAGACGCCCTTTGGGAGTTCACAGGTTTCATTTGTGAGGCACAGTGGCGTTTCTCAGACCCCAAATTCCTCCTTGGGGCACACCAGCGTGGAATGTCAGGCTGCTTAGAACGGCGGTCCTGAGGCCGTTTGAATGCTGTACAAACGAGAGCTGTCGAGCGATCCGGGCAGAGCTTTGCCATTACCGCGGCACCTTCACAGCGTTAAACCAAACGAACCCATTTGCTTCTGTTGGCTCAAACGCAACAGAAGAGTTGGACGGCATACAGTACCCTTTCACAGATGTGACAACGAACGTGAGTGCACAACGAGTCGTGAAATACGTAACAGAGTTGAAGCATTCCTTTAACACATGCTTCTTCGCTACTATGGCGCACCGAAGCTTACGATGGGAGAAACCTGGACTTGCACCTGAGGCCTGGGGTGCCATTTCTTTGGCTGGTAAGTTCCCGAGTGCTCCTGGAGGAGCTCCCAGCAAGGCACTGAGACCAGCATGCCTCATACGAGTACACTCATAGTACTTTCGTGACGCCTTCAGGCAGCCAAGAGAAGATGGGCAGCAGGAGTGTTTTTCAGGCAGCTTTCAAACCGCAACAGTCTCGCCTCCCACGGAGGAAAATAAGGTTTTGCCAGGGTAGCCTGGTTTCAAACATGAGCTCATGTAGTTACCCTCAGTCGTTTCTGACTACCTCAAGGAAACACACGGAACCCACAGGGCCCTTCCATGGAGATCCTTTGGCAACAGGGGCCTCTGCCTAGGCTGAACTGGGGAAGTATTTCAGTACCTTAGGTAGGCCTCGGTGACCATGGCTCTTGCACATCCCGACAGAGTTAAGTGTGAAAAGTGTACTGGTCTTCAGGCTGGACGCAGAGCTTAGCTTTCGCTTCTGTGAGAGTGCTGTCCTGAGCCCCGGCCTGAATCGTCAGCACACCGTGTATCGGCGGGGGCGTTCTCTTTCAGTCACTGAGGCCAGTCGACTTGCAAACAGAGTCTGCCCAGCGCTGCTTTCGCGAGGCTCTTTGACGACTGGGACACTCTTCCTTGGCAACCCAGAAAGCAGTACTTTTCCCTTGCTGTGAATGGGAAGAGTGCTCCCCAGGGGCCTATTTCGCCGAGGGTTCCTCAGAAGCCAGAGGACGCTCTTCGGGCACACAGCGGTCATCATGCGAAACGGGTGCACGATCGACTGTCCTATGTGTCCCCAGGGGCATAGCAGAGTTAAGGCGCTCCATTTCAGAGGATGGCTTCGTGGATACCAATGCACACCCAGCTCTGCTGCTATGAAACCCTGGAACTTCCCTTGTGGCCTTAGGGCAGCTTTCATTGGCCGGAGCTGAATTTGGAGTGCAGTAGGATGAGTTTCTAGAAGGGACTTGGCAGCACACTTTTGGCATTGAGAGAACGCAGCCTTGGCCCACAGCGACAATCCCGCAGTGAAGAGAAGGTGGGCCGCTAGTGCTGTTCAGGCAGCTTTGAAGCCAAAAGCAAGTCGCTTGCAAAGCGGGAGAAGGTGAACTTTCCCATCAGTGTCCCGCTTTCCAGCTCGATGACAAAGCATGTTTATCTGATGATTCTGCCTAGCTACCTAGTACAAGGGAAAGCCTGCCTCCATCTGCTAAGAAAGGTTTTCACGTGGGGAGTGCCGTACATGCACAAGAGCATTCCCCCGCCGTGCAAAAGTTAGGCCTTGGTGAATCTGGATGGTCCCGGAAGTCCAGCATTGTCACAGGGAAAGCTGTCCGTTGTTTTCAGGCTGGAACTCAACATCTAGCTTCCGACGGCCGTAGGGAGACGCCCTTTGGGAGTTCACAGGTTTCATTTGTGAGGCACAGTGGCGTTTCTCAGACCCCAAATTCCTCCTTGGGGCACACCAGCGTGGAATGTCAGGCTGCTTAGAACGGCGGTCCTGAGGCCGTTTGAATGCTGTACAAACGAGAGCTGTCGAGCGATCCGGGCAGAGCTTTGCCATTACCGCGGCACCTTCACAGCGTTAAACCAAACGAACCCATTTGCTTCTGTTGGCTCAAACGCAACAGAAGAGTTGGACGGCATACAGTACCCTTTCACAGATGTGACAACGAACGTGAGTGCACAACGAGTCGTGAAATACGTAACAGAGTTGAAGCATTCCTTTAACACATGCTTCTTCGCTACTATGGCGCACCGAAGCTTACGATGGGAGAAACCTGGACTTGCACCTGAGGCCTGGGGTGCCATTTCTTTGGCTGGTAAGTTCCCGAGTGCTCCTGGAGGAGCTCCCAGCAAGGCACTGAGACCAGCATGCCTCATACGAGTACACTCATAGTACTTTCGTGACGCCTTCAGGCAGCCAAGAGAAGATGGGCAGCAGGAGTGTTTTTCAGGCAGCTTTCAAACCGCAACAGTCTCGCCTCCCACGGAGGAAAATAAGGTTTTGCCAGGGTAGCCTGGTTTCAAACATGAGCTCATGTAGTTACCCTCAGTCGTTTCTGACTACCTCAAGGAAACACACGGAACCCACAGGGCCCTTCCATGGAGATCCTTTGGCAACAGGGGCCTCTGCCTAGGCTGAACTGGGGAAGTATTTCAGTACCTTAGGTAGGCCTCGGTGACCATGGCTCTTGCACATCCCGACAGAGTTAAGTGTGAAAAGTGTACTGGTCTTCAGGCTGGACGCAGAGCTTAGCTTTCGCTTCTGTGAGAGTGCTGTCCTGAGCCCCGGCCTGAATCGTCAGCACACCGTGTATCGGCGGGGGCGTTCTCTTTCAGTCACTGAGGCCAGTCGACTTGCAAACAGAGTCTGCCCAGCGCTGCTTTCGCGAGGCTCTTTGACGACTGGGACACTCTTCCTTGGCAACCCAGAAAGCAGTACTTTTCCCTTGCTGTGAATGGGAAGAGTGCTCCCCAGGGGCCTATTTCGCCGAGGGTTCCTCAGAAGCCAGAGGACGCTCTTCGGGCACACAGCGGTCATCATGCGAAACGGGTGCACGATCGACTGTCCTATGTGTCCCCAGGGGCATAGCAGAGTTAAGGCGCTCCATTTCAGAGGATGGCTTCGTGGATACCAATGCACACCCAGCTCTGCTGCTATGAAACCCTGGAACTTCCCTTGTGGCCTTAGGGCAGCTTTCATTGGCCGGAGCTGAATTTGGAGTGCAGTAGGATGAGTTTCTAGAAGGGACTTGGCAGCACACTTTTGGCATTGAGAGAACGCAGCCTTGGCCCACAGCGACAATCCCGCAGTGAAGAGAAGGTGGGCCGCTAGTGCTGTTCAGGCAGCTTTGAAGCCAAAAGCAAGTCGCTTGCAAAGCGGGAGAAGGTGAACTTTCCCATCAGTGTCCCGCTTTCCAGCTCGATGACAAAGCATGTTTATCTGATGATTCTGCCTAGCTACCTAGTACAAGGGAAAGCCTGCCTCCATCTGCTAAGAAAGGTTTTCACGTGGGGAGTGCCGTGCATGCACAAGAGCATTCCCCCGCCGTGCAAAAGTTAGGCCTTGGTGAATCTGGATGGTCCCGGAAGTCCAGCATTGTCACAGGGAAAGCTGTCCGTTGTTTTCAGGCTGGAACTCAACATCTAGCTTCCGACGGCCGTAGGGAGACGCCCTTTGGGAGTTCACAGGTTTCATTTGTGAGGCACAGTGGCGTTTCTCAGACCCCAAATTCCTCCTTGGGGCACACCAGCGTGGAATGTCAGGCTGCTTAGAACGGCGGTCCTGAGGCCGTTTGAATGCTGTACAAACGAGAGCTGTCGAGCGATCCGGGCAGAGCTTTGCCATTACCGCGGCACCTTCACAGCGTTAAACCAAACGAACCCATTTGCTTCTGTTGGCTCAAACGCAACAGAAGAGTTGGACGGCATACAGTACCCTTTCACAGATGTGACAACGAACGTGAGTGCACAACGAGTCGTGAAATACGTAACAGAGTTGAAGCATTCCTTTAACACATGCTTCTTCGCTACTATGGCGCACCGAAGCTTACGATGGGAGAAACCTGGACTTGCACCTGAGGCCTGGGGTGCCATTTCTTTGGCTGGTAAGTTCCCGAGTGCTCCTGGAGGAGCTCCCAGCAAGGCACTGAGACCAGCATGCCTCATACGAGTACACTCATAGTACTTTCGTGACGCCTTCAGGCAGCCAAGAGAAGATGGGCAGCAGGAGTGTTTTTCAGGCAGCTTTCAAACCGCAACAGTCTCGCCTCCCACGGAGGAAAATAAGGTTTTGCCAGGGTAGCCTGGTTTCAAACATGAGCTCATGTAGTTACCCTCAGTCGTTTCTGACTACCTCAAGGAAACACACGGAACCCACAGGGCCCTTCCATGGAGATCCTTTGGCAACAGGGGCCTCTGCCTAGGCTGAACTGGGGAAGTATTTCAGTACCTTAGGTAGGCCTCGGTGACCATGGCTCTTGCACATCCCGACAGAGTTAAGTGTGAAAAGTGTACTGGTCTTCAGGCTGGACGCAGAGCTTAGCTTTCGCTTCTGTGAGAGTGCTGTCCTGAGCCCCGGCCTGAATCGTCAGCACACCGTGTATCGGCGGGGGCGTTCTCTTTCAGTCACTGAGGCCAGTCGACTTGCAAACAGAGTCTGCCCAGCGCTGCTTTCGCGAGGCTCTTTGACGACTGGGACACTCTTCCTTGGCAACCCAGAAAGCAGTACTTTTCCCTTGCTGTGAATGGGAAGAGTGCTCCCCAGGGGCCTATTTCGCCGAGGGTTCCTCAGAAGCCAGAGGACGCTCTTCGGGCACACAGCGGTCATCATGCGAAACGGGTGCACGATCGACTGTCCTATGTGTCCCCAGGGGCATAGCAGAGTTAAGGCGCTCCATTTCAGAGGATGGCTTCGTGGATACCAATGCACACCCAGCTCTGCTGCTATGAAACCCTGGAACTTCCCTTGTGGCCTTAGGGCAGCTTTCATTGGCCAGAGCTGAATTTGGAGTGCAGTAGGATGAGTTTCTAGAAGGGACTTGGCAGCACACTTTTGGCATTGAGAGAACGCAGCCTTGGCCCACAGCGACAATCCCGCAGTGAAGAGAAGGTGGGCCGCTAGTGCTGTTCAGGCAGCTTTGAAGCCAAAAGCAAGTCGCTTGCAAAGCGGGAGAAGGTGAACTTTCCCATCAGTGTCCCGCTTTCCAGCTGGATGACAAAGCATGTTTATCTGATGATTCTGCCTAGCTACCTAGTACAAGGGAAAGCCTGCCTCCATCTGCTAAGAAAGGTTTTCACGTGGGGAGTGCCGTACATGCACAAGAGCATTCCCCCGCCGTGCAAAAGTTAGGCCTTGGTGAATCTGGATGGTCCCGGAAGTCCAGCATTGTCACAGGGAAAGCTGTCCGTTGTTTTCAGGCTGGAACTCAACATCTAGCTTCCGACGGCCGTAGGGAGACGCCCTTTGGGAGTTCACAGGTTTCATTTGTGAGGCACAGTGGCGTTTCTCAGACCCCAAATTCCTCCTTGGGGCACACCAGCGTGGAATGTCAGGCTGCTTAGAACGGCGGTCCTGAGGCCGTTTGAATGCTGTACAAACGAGAGCTGTCGAGCGATCCGGGCAGAGCTTTGCCATTACCGCGGCACCTTCACAGCGTTAAACCAAACGAACCCATTTGCTTCTGTTGGCTCAAACGCAACAGAAGAGTTGGACGGCATACAGTACCCTTTCACAGATGTGACAACGAACGTGAGTGCACAACGAGTCGTGAAATACGTAACAGAGTTGAAGCATTCCTTTAACACATGCTTCTTCGCTACTATGGCGCACCGAAGCTTACGATGGGAGAAACCTGGACTTGCACCTGAGGCCTGGGGTGCCATTTCTTTGGCTGGTAAGTTCCCGAGTGCTCCTGGAGGAGCTCCCAGCAAGGCACTGAGACCAGCATGCCTCATACGAGTACACTCATAGTACTTTCGTGACGCCTTCAGGCAGCCAAGAGAAGATGGGCAGCAGGAGTGTTTTTCAGGCAGCTTTCAAACCGCAACAGTCTCGCCTCCCACGGAGGAAAATAAGGTTTTGCCAGGGTAGCCTGGTTTCAAACATGAGCTCATGTAGTTACCCTCAGTCGTTTCTGACTACCTCAAGGAAACACACGGAACCCACAGGGCCCTTCCATGGAGATCCTTTGGCAACAGGGGCCTCTGCCTAGGCTGAACTGGGGAAGTATTTCAGTACCTTAGGTAGGCCTCGGTGACCATGGCTCTTGCACATCCCGACAGAGTTAAGTGTGAAAAGTGTACTGGTCTTCAGGCTGGACGCAGAGCTTAGCTTTCGCTTCTGTGAGAGTGCTGTCCTGAGCCCCGGCCTGAATCGTCAGCACACCGTGTATCGGCGGGGGCGTTCTCTTTCAGTCACTGAGGCCAGTCGACTTGCAAACAGAGTCTGCCCAGCGCTGCTTTCGCGAGGCTCTTTGACGACTGGGACACTCTTCCTTGGCAACCCAGAAAGCAGTACTTTTCCCTTGCTGTGAATGGGAAGAGTGCTCCCCAGGGGCCTATTTCGCCGAGGGTTCCTCAGAAGCCAGAGGACGCTCTTCGGGCACACAGCGGTCATCATGCGAAACGGGTGCACGATCGACTGTCCTATGTGTCCCCAGGGGCATAGCAGAGTTAAGGCGCTCCATTTCAGAGGATGGCTTCGTGGATACCAATGCACACCCAGCTCTGCTGCTATGAAACCCTGGAACTTCCCTTGTGGCCTTAGGGCAGCTTTCATTGGCCGGAGCTGAATTTGGAGTGCAGTAGGATGAGTTTCTAGAAGGGACTTGGCAGCACACTTTTGGCATTGAGAGAACGCAGCCTTGGCCCACAGCGACAATCCCGCAGTGAAGAGAAGGTGGGCCGCTAGTGCTGTTCAGGCAGCTTTGAAGCCAAAAGCAAGTCGCTTGCAAAGCGGGAGAAGGTGAACTTTCCCATCAGTGTCCCGCTTTCCAGCTCGATGACAAAGCATGTTTATCTGATGATTCTGCCTAGCTACCTAGTACAAGGGAAAGCCTGCCTCCATCTGCTAAGAAAGGTTTTCACGTGGGGAGTGCCGTGCATGCACAAGAGCATTCCCCCGCCGTGCAAAAGTTAGGCCTTGGTGAATCTGGATGGTCCCGGAAGTCCAGCATTGTCACAGGGAAAGCTGTCCGTTGTTTTCAGGCTGGAACTCAACATCTAGCTTCCGACGGCCGTAGGGAGACGCCCTTTGGGAGTTCACAGGTTTCATTTGTGAGGCACAGTGGCGTTTCTCAGACCCCAAATTCCTCCTTGGGGCACACCAGCGTGGAATGTCAGGCTGCTTAGAACGGCGGTCCTGAGGCCGTTTGAATGCTGTACAAACGAGAGCTGTCGAGCGATCCGGGCAGAGCTTTGCCATTACCGCGGCACCTTCACAGCGTTAAACCAAACGAACCCATTTGCTTCTGTTGGCTCAAACGCAACAGAAGAGTTGGACGGCATACAGTACCCTTTCACAGATGTGACAACGAACGTGAGTGCACAACGAGTCGTGAAATACGTAACAGAGTTGAAGCATTCCTTTAACACATGCTTCTTCGCTACTATGGCGCACCGAAGCTTACGATGGGAGAAACCTGGACTTGCACCTGAGGCCTGGGGTGCCATTTCTTTGGCTGGTAAGTTCCCGAGTGCTCCTGGAGGAGCTCCCAGCAAGGCACTGAGACCAGCATGCCTCATACGAGTACACTCATAGTACTTTCGTGACGCCTTCAGGCAGCCAAGAGAAGATGGGCAGCAGGAGTGTTTTTCAGGCAGCTTTCAAACCGCAACAGTCTCGCCTCCCACGGAGGAAAATAAGGTTTTGCCAGGGTAGCCTGGTTTCAAACATGAGCTCATGTAGTTACCCTCAGTCGTTTCTGACTACCTCAAGGAAACACACGGAACCCACAGGGCCCTTCCATGGAGATCCTTTGGCAACAGGGGCCTCTGCCTAGGCTGAACTGGGGAAGTATTTCAGTACCTTAGGTAGGCCTCGGTGACCATGGCTCTTGCACATCCCGACAGAGTTAAGTGTGAAAAGTGTACTGGTCTTCAGGCTGGACGCAGAGCTTAGCTTTCGCTTCTGTGAGAGTGCTGTCCTGAGCCCCGGCCTGAATCGTCAGCACACCGTGTATCGGCGGGGGCGTTCTCTTTCAGTCACTGAGGCCAGTCGACTTGCAAACAGAGTCTGCCCAGCGCTGCTTTCGCGAGGCTCTTTGACGACTGGGACACTCTTCCTTGGCAACCCAGAAAGCAGTACTTTTCCCTTGCTGTGAATGGGAAGACTGCTCCCCAGGGGCCTATTTCGCCGAGGGTTCCTCAGAAGCCAGAGGACGCTCTTCGGGCACACAGCGGTCATCATGCGAAACGGGTGCACGATCGACTGTCCTATGTGTCCCCAGGGGCATAGCAGAGTTAAGGCGCTCCATTTCAGAGGATGGCTTCGTGGATACCAATGCACACCCAGCTCTGCTGCTATGAAACCCTGGAACTTCCCTTGTGGCCTTAGGGCAGCTTTCATTGGCCAGAGCTGAATTTGGAGTGCAGTAGGATGAGTTTCTAGAAGGGACTTGGCAGCACACTTTTGGCATTGAGAGAACGCAGCCTTGGCCCACAGCGACAATCCCGCAGTGAAGAGAAGGTGGGCCGCTAGTGCTGTTCAGGCAGCTTTGAAGCCAAAAGCAAGTCGCTTGCAAAGCGGGAGAAGGTGAACTTTCCCATCAGTGTCCCGCTTTCCAGCTCGATGACAAAGCATGTTTATCTGATGATTCTGCCTAGCTACCTAGTACAAGGGAAAGCCTGCCTCCATCTGCTAAGAAAGGTTTTCACGTGGGGAGTGCCGTACATGCACAAGAGCATTCCCCCGCCGTGCAAAAGTTAGGCCTTGGTGAATCTGGATGGTCCCGGAAGTCCAGCATTGTCACAGGGAAAGCTGTCCGTTGTTTTCAGGCTGGAACTCAACATCTAGCTTCCGACGGCCGTAGGGAGACGCCCTTTGGGAGTTCACAGGTTTCATTTGTGAGGCACAGTGGCGTTTCTCAGACCCCAAATTCCTCCTTGGGGCACACCAGCGTGGAATGTCAGGCTGCTTAGAACGGCGGTCCTGAGGCCGTTTGAATGCTGTACAAACGAGAGCTGTCGAGCGATCCGGGCAGAGCTTTGCCATTACCGCGGCACCTTCACAGCGTTAAACCAAACGAACCCATTTGCTTCTGTTGGCTCAAACGCAACAGAAGAGTTGGACGGCATACAGTACCCTTTCACAGATGTGACAACGAACGTGAGTGCACAACGAGTCGTGAAATACGTAACAGAGTTGAAGCATTCCTTTAACACATGCTTCTTCGCTACTATGGCGCACCGAAGCTTACGATGGGAGAAACCTGGACTTGCACCTGAGGCCTGGGGTGCCATTTCTTTGGCTGGTAAGTTCCCGAGTGCTCCTGGAGGAGCTCCCAGCAAGGCACTGAGACCAGCATGCCTCATACGAGTACACTCATAGTACTTTCGTGACGCCTTCAGGCAGCCAAGAGAAGATGGGCAGCAGGAGTGTTTTTCAGGCAGCTTTCAAACCGCAACAGTCTCGCCTCCCACGGAGGAAAATAAGGTTTTGCCAGGGTAGCCTGGTTTCAAACATGAGCTCATGTAGTTACCCTCAGTCGTTTCTGACTACCTCAAGGAAACACACGGAACCCACAGGGCCCTTCCATGGAGATCCTTTGGCAACAGGGGCCTCTGCCTAGGCTGAACTGGGGAAGTATTTCAGTACCTTAGGTAGGCCTCGGTGACCATGGCTCTTGCACATCCCGACAGAGTTAAGTGTGAAAAGTGTACTGGTCTTCAGGCTGGACGCAGAGCTTAGCTTTCGCTTCTGTGAGAGTGCTGTCCTGAGCCCCGGCCTGAATCGTCAGCACACCGTGTATCGGCGGGGGCGTTCTCTTTCAGTCACTGAGGCCAGTCGACTTGCAAACAGAGTCTGCCCAGCGCTGCTTTCGCGAGGCTCTTTGACGACTGGGACACTCTTCCTTGGCAACCCAGAAAGCAGTACTTTTCCCTTGCTGTGAATGGGAAGAGTGCTCCCCAGGGGCCTATTTCGCCGAGGGTTCCTCAGAAGCCAGAGGACGCTCTTCGGGCACACAGCGGTCATCATGCGAAACGGGTGCACGATCGACTGTCCTATGTGTCCCCAGGGGCATAGCAGAGTTAAGGCGCTCCATTTCAGAGGATGGCTTCGTGGATACCAATGCACACCCAGCTCTGCTGCTATGAAACCCTGGAACTTCCCTTGTGGCCTTAGGGCAGCTTTCATTGGCCGGAGCTGAATTTGGAGTGCAGTAGGATGAGTTTCTAGAAGGGACTTGGCAGCACACTTTTGGCATTGAGAGAACGCAGCCTTGGCCCACAGCGACAATCCCGCAGTGAAGAGAAGGTGGGCCGCTAGTGCTGTTCAGGCAGCTTTGAAGCCAAAAGCAAGTCGCTTGCAAAGCGGGAGAAGGTGAACTTTCCCATCAGTGTCCCGCTTTCCAGCTCGATGACAAAGCATGTTTATCTGATGATTCTGCCTAGCTACCTAGTACAAGGGAAAGCCTGCCTCCATCTGCTAAGAAAGGTTTTCACGTGGGGAGTGCCGTACATGCACAAGAGCATTCCCCCGCCGTGCAAAAGTTAGGCCTTGGTGAATCTGGATGGTCCCGGAAGTCCAGCATTGTCACAGGGAAAGCTGTCCGTTGTTTTCAGGCTGGAACTCAACATCTAGCTTCCGACGGCCGTAGGGAGACGCCCTTTGGGAGTTCACAGGTTTCATTTGTGAGGCACAGTGGCGTTTCTCAGACCCCAAATTCCTCCTTGGGGCACACCAGCGTGGAATGTCAGGCTGCTTAGAACGGCGGTCCTGAGGCCGTTTGAATGCTGTACAAACGAGAGCTGTCGAGCGATCCGGGCAGAGCTTTGCCATTACCGCGGCACCTTCACAGCGTTAAACCAAACGAACCCATTTGCTTCTGTTGGCTCAAACGCAACAGAAGAGTTGGACGGCATACAGTACCCTTTCACAGATGTGACAACGAACGTGAGTGCACAACGAGTCGTGAAATACGTAACAGAGTTGAAGCATTCCTTTAACACATGCTTCTTCGCTACTATGGCGCACCGAAGCTTACGATGGGAGAAACCTGGACTTGCACCTGAGGCCTGGGGTGCCATTTCTTTGGCTGGTAAGTTCCCGAGTGCTCCTGGAGGAGCTCCCAGCAAGGCACTGAGACCAGCATGCCTCATACGAGTACACTCATAGTACTTTCGTGACGCCTTCAGGCAGCCAAGAGAAGATGGGCAGCAGGAGTGTTTTTCAGGCAGCTTTCAAACCGCAACAGTCTCGCCTCCCACGGAGGAAAATAAGGTTTTGCCAGGGTAGCCTGGTTTCAAACATGAGCTCATGTAGTTACCCTCAGTCGTTTCTGACTACCTCAAGGAAACACACGGAACCCACAGGGCCCTTCCATGGAGATCCTTTGGCAACAGGGGCCTCTGCCTAGGCTGAACTGGGGAAGTATTTCAGTACCTTAGGTAGGCCTCGGTGACCATGGCTCTTGCACATCCCGACAGAGTTAAGTGTGAAAAGTGTACTGGTCTTCAGGCTGGACGCAGAGCTTAGCTTTCGCTTCTGTGAGAGTGCTGTCCTGAGCCCCGGCCTGAATCGTCAGCACACCGTGTATCGGCGGGGGCGTTCTCTTTCAGTCACTGAGGCCAGTCGACTTGCAAACAGAGTCTGCCCAGCGCTGCTTTCGCGAGGCTCTTTGACGACTGGGACACTCTTCCTTGGCAACCCAGAAAGCAGTACTTTTCCCTTGCTGTGAATGGGAAGACTGCTCCCCAGGGGCCTATTTCGCCGAGGGTTCCTCAGAAGCCAGAGGACGCTCTTCGGGCACACAGCGGTCATCATGCGAAACGGGTGCACGATCGACTGTCCTATGTGTCCCCAGGGGCATAGCAGAGTTAAGGCGCTCCATTTCAGAGGATGGCTTCGTGGATACCAATGCACACCCAGCTCTGCTGCTATGAAACCCTGGAACTTCCCTTGTGGCCTTAGGGCAGCTTTCATTGGCCAGAGCTGAATTTGGAGTGCAGTAGGATGAGTTTCTAGAAGGGACTTGGCAGCACACTTTTGGCATTGAGAGAACGCAGCCTTGGCCCACAGCGACAATCCCGCAGTGAAGAGAAGGTGGGCCGCTAGTGCTGTTCAGGCAGCTTTGAAGCCAAAAGCAAGTCGCTTGCAAAGCGGGAGAAGGTGAACTTTCCCATCAGTGTCCCGCTTTCCAGCTCGATGACAAAGCATGTTTATCTGATGATTCTGCCTAGCTACCTAGTACAAGGGAAAGCCTGCCTCCATCTGCTAAGAAAGGTTTTCACGTGGGGAGTGCCGTACATGCACAAGAGCATTCCCCCGCCGTGCAAAAGTTAGGCCTTGGTGAATCTGGATGGTCCCGGAAGTCCAGCATTGTCACAGGGAAAGCTGTCCGTTGTTTTCAGGCTGGAACTCAACATCTAGCTTCCGACGGCCGTAGGGAGACGCCCTTTGGGAGTTCACAGGTTTCATTTGTGAGGCACAGTGGCGTTTCTCAGACCCCAAATTCCTCCTTGGGGCACACCAGCGTGGAATGTCAGGCTGCTTAGAACGGCGGTCCTGAGGCCGTTTGAATGCTGTACAAACGAGAGCTGTCGAGCGATCCGGGCAGAGCTTTGCCATTACCGCGGCACCTTCACAGCGTTAAACCAAACGAACCCATTTGCTTCTGTTGGCTCAAACGCAACAGAAGAGTTGGACGGCATACAGTACCCTTTCACAGATGTGACAACGAACGTGAGTGCACAACGAGTCGTGAAATACGTAACAGAGTTGAAGCATTCCTTTAACACATGCTTCTTCGCTACTATGGCGCACCGAAGCTTACGATGGGAGAAACCTGGACTTGCACCTGAGGCCTGGGGTGCCATTTCTTTGGCTGGTAAGTTCCCGAGTGCTCCTGGAGGAGCTCCCAGCAAGGCACTGAGACCAGCATGCCTCATACGAGTACACTCATAGTACTTTCGTGACGCCTTCAGGCAGCCAAGAGAAGATGGGCAGCAGGAGTGTTTTTCAGGCAGCTTTCAAACCGCAACAGTCTCGCCTCCCACGGAGGAAAATAAGGTTTTGCCAGGGTAGCCTGGTTTCAAACATGAGCTCATGTAGTTACCCTCAGTCGTTTCTGACTACCTCAAGGAAACACACGGAACCCACAGGGCCCTTCCATGGAGATCCTTTGGCAACAGGGGCCTCTGCCTAGGCTGAACTGGGGAAGTATTTCAGTACCTTAGGTAGGCCTCGGTGACCATGGCTCTTGCACATCCCGACAGAGTTAAGTGTGAAAAGTGTACTGGTCTTCAGGCTGGACGCAGAGCTTAGCTTTCGCTTCTGTGAGAGTGCTGTCCTGAGCCCCGGCCTGAATCGTCAGCACACCGTGTATCGGCGGGGGCGTTCTCTTTCAGTCACTGAGGCCAGTCGACTTGCAAACAGAGTCTGCCCAGCGCTGCTTTCGCGAGGCTCTTTGACGACTGGGACACTCTTCCTTGGCAACCCAGAAAGCAGTACTTTTCCCTTGCTGTGAATGGGAAGAGTGCTCCCCAGGGGCCTATTTCGCCGAGGGTTCCTCAGAAGCCAGAGGACGCTCTTCGGGCACACAGCGGTCATCATGCGAAACGGGTGCACGATCGACTGTCCTATGTGTCCCCAGGGGCATAGCAGAGTTAAGGCGCTCCATTTCAGAGGATGGCTTCGTGGATACCAATGCACACCCAGCTCTGCTGCTATGAAACCCTGGAACTTCCCTTGTGGCCTTAGGGCAGCTTTCATTGGCCGGAGCTGAATTTGGAGTGCAGTAGGATGAGTTTCTAGAAGGGACTTGGCAGCACACTTTTGGCATTGAGAGAACGCAGCCTTGGCCCACAGCGACAATCCCGCAGTGAAGAGAAGGTGGGCCGCTAGTGCTGTTCAGGCAGCTTTGAAGCCAAAAGCAAGTCGCTTGCAAAGCGGGAGAAGGTGAACTTTCCCATCAGTGTCCCGCTTTCCAGCTCGATGACAAAGCATGTTTATCTGATGATTCTGCCTAGCTACCTAGTACAAGGGAAAGCCTGCCTCCATCTGCTAAGAAAGGTTTTCACGTGGGGAGTGCCGTACATGCACAAGAGCATTCCCCCGCCGTGCAAAAGTTAGGCCTTGGTGAATCTGGATGGTCCCGGAAGTCCAGCATTGTCACAGGGAAAGCTGTCCGTTGTTTTCAGGCTGGAACTCAACATCTAGCTTCCGACGGCCGTAGGGAGACGCCCTTTGGGAGTTCACAGGTTTCATTTGTGAGGCACAGTGGCGTTTCTCAGACCCCAAATTCCTCCTTGGGGCACACCAGCGTGGAATGTCAGGCTGCTTAGAACGGCGGTCCTGAGGCCGTTTGAATGCTGTACAAACGAGAGCTGTCGAGCGATCCGGGCAGAGCTTTGCCATTACCGCGGCACCTTCACAGCGTTAAACCAAACGAACCCATTTGCTTCTGTTGGCTCAAACGCAACAGAAGAGTTGGACGGCATACAGTACCCTTTCACAGATGTGACAACGAACGTGAGTGCACAACGAGTCGTGAAATACGTAACAGAGTTGAAGCATTCCTTTAACACATGCTTCTTCGCTACTATGGCGCACCGAAGCTTACGATGGGAGAAACCTGGACTTGCACCTGAGGCCTGGGGTGCCATTTCTTTGGCTGGTAAGTTCCCGAGTGCTCCTGGAGGAGCTCCCAGCAAGGCACTGAGACCAGCATGCCTCATACGAGTACACTCATAGTACTTTCGTGACGCCTTCAGGCAGCCAAGAGAAGATGGGCAGCAGGAGTGTTTTTCAGGCAGCTTTCAAACCGCAACAGTCTCGCCTCCCACGGAGGAAAATAAGGTTTTGCCAGGGTAGCCTGGTTTCAAACATGAGCTCATGTAGTTACCCTCAGTCGTTTCTGACTACCTCAAGGAAACACACGGAACCCACAGGGCCCTTCCATGGAGATCCTTTGGCAACAGGGGCCTCTGCCTAGGCTGAACTGGGGAAGTATTTCAGTACCTTAGGTAGGCCTCGGTGACCATGGCTCTTGCACATCCCGACAGAGTTAAGTGTGAAAAGTGTACTGGTCTTCAGGCTGGACGCAGAGCTTAGCTTTCGCTTCTGTGAGAGTGCTGTCCTGAGCCCCGGCCTGAATCGTCAGCACACCGTGTATCGGCGGGGGCGTTCTCTTTCAGTCACTGAGGCCAGTCGACTTGCAAACAGAGTCTGCCCAGCGCTGCTTTCGCGAGGCTCTTTGACGACTGGGACACTCTTCCTTGGCAACCCAG
This sequence comes from Eubalaena glacialis, assembly GCF_028564815.1. Taxonomy (NCBI): domain Eukaryota; kingdom Metazoa; phylum Chordata; class Mammalia; order Artiodactyla; family Balaenidae; genus Eubalaena; species Eubalaena glacialis. Next base: position 160,657 of record NW_026871347.1, read on the forward strand.
AAAGCAGTACTTTTCCCTTGCTGTGAATGGGAAGACTGCTCCCCAGGGGCCTATTTCGCCGAGGGTTCCTCAGAAGCCAGAGGACGCTCTTCGGGCACACAGCGGTCATCATGCGAAACGGGTGCACGATCGACTGTCCTATGTGTCCCCAGGGGCATAGCAGAGTTAAGGCGCTCCATTTCAGAGGATGGCTTCGTGGATACCAATGCACACCCAGCTCTGCTGCTATGAAACCCTGGAACTTCCCTTGTGGCCTTAGGGCAGCTTTCATTGGCCGGAGCTGAATTTGGAGTGCAGTAGGATGAGTTTCTAGAAGGGACTTGGCAGCACACTTTTGGCATTGAGAGAACGCAGCCTTGGCCCACAGCGACAATCCCGCAGTGAAGAGAAGGTGGGCCGCTAGTGCTGTTCAGGCAGCTTTGAAGCCAAAAGCAAGTCGCTTGCAAAGCGGGAGAAGGTGAACTTTCCCATCAGTGTCCCGCTTTCCAGCTCGATGACAAAGCATGTTTATCTGATGATTCTGCCTAGCTACCTAGTACAAGGGAAAGCCTGCCTCCATCTGCTAAGAAAGGTTTTCACGTGGGGAGTGCCGTACATGCACAAGAGCATTCCCCCGCCGTGCAAAAGTTAGGCCTTGGTGAATCTGGATGGTCCCGGAAGTCCAGCATTGTCACAGGGAAAGCTGTCCGTTGTTTTCAGGCTGGAACTCAACATCTAGCTTCCGACGGCCGTAGGGAGACGCCCTTTGGGAGTTCACAGGTTTCATTTGTGAGGCACAGTGGCGTTTCTCAGACCCCAAATTCCTCCTTGGGGCACACCAGCGTGGAATGTCAGGCTGCTTAGAACGGCGGTCCTGAGGCCGTTTGAATGCTGTACAAACGAGAGCTGTCGAGCGATCCGGGCAGAGCTTTGCCATTACCGCGGCACCTTCACAGCGTTAAACCAAACGAACCCATTTGCTTCTGTTGGCTCAAACGCAACAGAAGAGTTGGACGGCATACAGTACCCTTTCACAGATGTGACAACGAACGTGAGTGCACAACGAGTCGTGAAATACGTAACAGAGTTGAAGCATTCCTTTAACACATGCTTCTTCGCTACTATGGCGCACCGAAGCTTACGATGGGAGAAACCTGGACTTGCACCTGAGGCCTGGGGTGCCATTTCTTTGGCTGGTAAGTTCCCGAGTGCTCCTGGAGGAGCTCCCAGCAAGGCACTGAGACCAGCATGCCTCATACGAGTACACTCATAGTACTTTCGTGACGCCTTCAGGCAGCCAAGAGAAGATGGGCAGCAGGAGTGTTTTTCAGGCAGCTTTCAAACCGCAACAGTCTCGCCTCCCACGGAGGAAAATAAGGTTTTGCCAGGGTAGCCTGGTTTCAAACATGAGCTCATGTAGTTACCCTCAGTCGTTTCTGACTACCTCAAGGAAACACACGGAACCCACAGGGCCCTTCCATGGAGATCCTTTGGCAACAGGGGCCTCTGCCTAGGCTGAACTGGGGAAGTATTTCAGTACCTTAGGTAGGCCTCGGTGACCATGGCTCTTGCACATCCCGACAGAGTTAAGTGTGAAAAGTGTACTGGTCTTCAGGCTGGACGCAGAGCTTAGCTTTCGCTTCTGTGAGAGTGCTGTCCTGAGCCCCGGCCTGAATCGTCAGCACACCGTGTATCGGCGGGGGCGTTCTCTTTCAGTCACTGAGGCCAGTCGACTTGCAAACAGAGTCTGCCCAGCACTGCTTTCGCGAGGCTCTTTGACGACTGGGACACTCTTCCTTGGCAACCCAGAAAGCAGTACTTTTCCCTTGCTGTGAATGGGAAGAGTGCTCCCCAGGGGCCTATTTCGCCGAGGGTTCCTCAGAAGCCAGAGGACGCTCTTCGGGCACACAGCGGTCATCATGCGAAACGGGTGCACGATCGACTGTCCTATGTGTCCCCAGGGGCATAGCAGAGTTAAGGCGCTCCATTTCAGAGGATGGCTTCGTGGATACCAATGCACACCCAGCTCTGCTGCTATGAAACCCTGGAACTTCCCTTGTGGCCTTAGGGCAGCTTTCATTGGCCGGAGCTGAATTTGGAGTGCAGTAGGATGAGTTTCTAGAAGGGACTTGGCAGCACACTTTTGGCATTGAGAGAACGCAGCCTTGGCCCACAGCGACAATCCCGCAGTGAAGAGAAGGTGGGCCGCTAGTGCTGTTCAGGCAGCTTTGAAGCCAAAAGCAAGTCGCTTGCAAAGCGGGAGAAGGTGAACTTTCCCATCAGTGTCCCGCTTTCCAGCTCGATGACAAAGCATGTTTATCTGATGATTCTGCCTAGCTACCTAGTACAAGGGAAAGCCTGCCTCCATCTGCTAAGAAAGGTTTTCACGTGGGGAGTGCCGTACATGCACAAGAGCATTCCCCCGCCGTGCAAAAGTTAGGCCTTGGTGAATCTGGATGGTCCCGGAAGTCCAGCATTGTCACAGGGAAAGCTGTCCGTTGTTTTCAGGCTGGAACTCAACATCTAGCTTCCGACGGCCGTAGGGAGACGCCCTTTGGGAGTTCACAGGTTTCATTTGTGAGGCACAGTGGCGTTTCTCAGACCCCAAATTCCTCCTTGGGGCACACCAGCGTGGAATGTCAGGCTGCTTAGAACGGCGGTCCTGAGGCCGTTTGAATGCTGTACAAACGAGAGCTGTCGAGCGATCCGGGCAGAGCTTTGCCATTACCGCGGCACCTTCACAGCGTTAAACCAAACGAACCCATTTGCTTCTGTTGGCTCAAACGCAACAGAAGAGTTGGACGGCATACAGTACCCTTTCACAGATGTGACAACGAACGTGAGTGCACAACGAGTCGTGAAATACGTAACAGAGTTGAAGCATTCCTTTAACACATGCTTCTTCGCTACTATGGCGCACCGAAGCTTACGATGGGAGAAACCTGGACTTGCACCTGAGGCCTGGGGTGCCATTTCTTTGGCTGGTAAGTTCCCGAGTGCTCCTGGAGGAGCTCCCAGCAAGGCACTGAGACCAGCATGCCTCATACGAGTACACTCATAGTACTTTCGTGACGCCTTCAGGCAGCCAAGAGAAGATGGGCAGCAGGAGTGTTTTTCAGGCAGCTTTCAAACCGCAACAGTCTCGCCTCCCACGGAGGAAAATAAGGTTTTGCCAGGGTAGCCTGGTTTCAAACATGAGCTCATGTAGTTACCCTCAGTCGTTTCTGACTACCTCAAGGAAACACACGGAACCCACAGGGCCCTTCCATGGAGATCCTTTGGCAACAGGGGCCTCTGCCTAGGCTGAACTGGGGAAGTATTTCAGTACCTTAGGTAGGCCTCGGTGACCATGGCTCTTGCACATCCCGACAGAGTTAAGTGTGAAAAGTGTACTGGTCTTCAGGCTGGACGCAGAGCTTAGCTTTCGCTTCTGTGAGAGTGCTGTCCTGAGCCCCGGCCTGAATCGTCAGCACACCGTGTATCGGCGGGGGCGTTCTCTTTCAGTCACTGAGGCCAGTCGACTTGCAAACAGAGTCTGCCCAGCGCTGCTTTCGCGAGGCTCTTTGACGACTGGGACACTCTTCCTTGGCAACCCAGAAAGCAGTACTTTTCCCTTGCTGTGAATGGGAAGAGTGCTCCCCAGGGGCCTATTTCGCCGAGGGTTCCTCAGAAGCCAGAGGACGCTCTTCGGGCACACAGCGGTCATCATGCGAAACGGGTGCACGATCGACTGTCCTATGTGTCCCCAGGGGCATAGCAGAGTTAAGGCGCTCCATTTCAGAGGATGGCTTCGTGGATACCAATGCACACCCAGCTCTGCTGCTATGAAACCCTGGAACTTCCCTTGTGGCCTTAGGGCAGCTTTCATTGGCCGGAGCTGAATTTGGAGTGCAGTAGGATGAGTTTCTAGAAGGGACTTGGCAGCACACTTTTGGCATTGAGAGAACGCAGCCTTGGCCCACAGCGACAATCCCGCAGTGAAGAGAAGGTGGGCCGCTAGTGCTGTTCAGGCAGCTTTGAAGCCAAAAGCAAGTCGCTTGCAAAGCGGGAGAAGGTGAACTTTCCCATCAGTGTCCCGCTTTCCAGCTCGATGACAAAGCATGTTTATCTGATGATTCTGCCTAGCTACCTAGTACAAGGGAAAGCCTGCCTCCATCTGCTAAGAAAGGTTTTCACGTGGGGAGTGCCGTACATGCACAAGAGCATTCCCCCGCCGTGCAAAAGTTAGGCCTTGGTGAATCTGGATGGTCCCGGAAGTCCAGCATTGTCACAGGGAAAGCTGTCCGTTGTTTTCAGGCTGGAACTCAACATCTAGCTTCCGACGGCCGTAGGGAGACGCCCTTTGGGAGTTCACAGGTTTCATTTGTGAGGCACAGTGGCGTTTCTCAGACCCCAAATTCCTCCTTGGGGCACACCAGCGTGGAATGTCAGGCTGCTTAGAACGGCGGTCCTGAGGCCGTTTGAATGCTGTACAAACGAGAGCTGTCGAGCGATCCGGGCAGAGCTTTGCCATTACCGCGGCACCTTCACAGCGTTAAACCAAACGAACCCATTTGCTTCTGTTGGCTCAAACGCAACAGAAGAGTTGGACGGCATACAGTACCCTTTCACAGATGTGACAACGAACGTGAGTGCACAACGAGTCGTGAAATACGTAACAGAGTTGAAGCATTCCTTTAACACATGCTTCTTCGCTACTATGGCGCACCGAAGCTTACGATGGGAGAAACCTGGACTTGCACCTGAGGCCTGGGGTGCCATTTCTTTGGCTGGTAAGTTCCCGAGTGCTCCTGGAGGAGCTCCCAGCAAGGCACTGAGACCAGCATGCCTCATACGAGTACACTCATAGTACTTTCGTGACGCCTTCAGGCAGCCAAGAGAAGATGGGCAGCAGGAGTGTTTTTCAGGCAGCTTTCAAACCGCAACAGTCTCGCCTCCCACGGAGGAAAATAAGGTTTTGCCAGGGTAGCCTGGTTTCAAACATGAGCTCATGTAGTTACCCTCAGTCGTTTCTGACTACCTCAAGGAAACACACGGAACCCACAGGGCCCTTCCATGGAGATCCTTTGGCAACAGGGGCCTCTGCCTAGGCTGAACTGGGGAAGTATTTCAGTACCTTAGGTAGGCCTCGGTGACCATGGCTCTTGCACATCCCGACAGAGTTAAGTGTGAAAAGTGTACTGGTCTTCAGGCTGGACGCAGAGCTTAGCTTTCGCTTCTGTGAGAGTGCTGTCCTGAGCCCCGGCCTGAATCGTCAGCACACCGTGTATCGGCGGGGGCGTTCTCTTTCAGTCACTGAGGCCAGTCGACTTGCAAACAGAGTCTGCCCAGCGCTGCTTTCGCGAGGCTCTTTGACGACTGGGACACTCTTCCTTGGCAACCCAGAAAGCAGTACTTTTCCCTTGCTGTGAATGGGAAGAGTGCTCCCCAGGGGCCTATTTCGCCGAGGGTTCCTCAGAAGCCAGAGGACGCTCTTCGGGCACACAGCGGTCATCATGCGAAACGGGTGCACGATCGACTGTCCTATGTGTCCCCAGGGGCATAGCAGAGTTAAGGCGCTCCATTTCAGAGGATGGCTTCGTGGATACCAATGCACACCCAGCTCTGCTGCTATGAAACCCTGGAACTTCCCTTGTGGCCTTAGGGCAGCTTTCATTGGCCGGAGCTGAATTTGGAGTGCAGTAGGATGAGTTTCTAGAAGGGACTTGGCAGCACACTTTTGGCATTGAGAGAACGCAGCCTTGGCCCACAGCGACAATCCCGCAGTGAAGAGAAGGTGGGCCGCTAGTGCTGTTCAGGCAGCTTTGAAGCCAAAAGCAAGTCGCTTGCAAAGCGGGAGAAGGTGAACTTTCCCATCAGTGTCCCGCTTTCCAGCTCGATGACAAAGCATGTTTATCTGATGATTCTGCCTAGCTACCTAGTACAAGGGAAAGCCTGCCTCCATCTGCTAAGAAAGGTTTTCACGTGGGGAGTGCCGTACATGCACAAGAGCATTCCCCCGCCGTGCAAAAGTTAGGCCTTGGTGAATCTGGATGGTCCCGGAAGTCCAGCATTGTCACAGGGAAAGCTGTCCGTTGTTTTCAGGCTGGAACTCAACATCTAGCTTCCGACGGCCGTAGGGAGACGCCCTTTGGGAGTTCACAGGTTTCATTTGTGAGGCACAGTGGCGTTTCTCAGACCCCAAATTCCTCCTTGGGGCACACCAGCGTGGAATGTCAGGCTGCTTAGAACGGCGGTCCTGAGGCCGTTTGAATGCTGTACAAACGAGAGCTGTCGAGCGATCCGGGCAGAGCTTTGCCATTACCGCGGCACCTTCACAGCGTTAAACCAAACGAACCCATTTGCTTCTGTTGGCTCAAACGCAACAGAAGAGTTGGACGGCATACAGTACCCTTTCACAGATGTGACAACGAACGTGAGTGCACAACGAGTCGTGAAATACGTAACAGAGTTGAAGCATTCCTTTAACACATGCTTCTTCGCTACTATGGCGCACCGAAGCTTACGATGGGAGAAACCTGGACTTGCACCTGAGGCCTGGGGTGCCATTTCTTTGGCTGGTAAGTTCCCGAGTGCTCCTGGAGGAGCTCCCAGCAAGGCACTGAGACCAGCATGCCTCATACGAGTACACTCATAGTACTTTCGTGACGCCTTCAGGCAGCCAAGAGAAGATGGGCAGCAGGAGTGTTTTTCAGGCAGCTTTCAAACCGCAACAGTCTCGCCTCCCACGGAGGAAAATAAGGTTTTGCCAGGGTAGCCTGGTTTCAAACATGAGCTCATGTAGTTACCCTCAGTCGTTTCTGACTACCTCAAGGAAACACACGGAACCCACAGGGCCCTTCCATGGAGATCCTTTGGCAACAGGGGCCTCTGCCTAGGCTGAACTGGGGAAGTATTTCAGTACCTTAGGTAGGCCTCGGTGACCATGGCTCTTGCACATCCCGACAGAGTTAAGTGTGAAAAGTGTACTGGTCTTCAGGCTGGACGCAGAGCTTAGCTTTCGCTTCTGTGAGAGTGCTGTCCTGAGCCCCGGCCTGAATCGTCAGCACACCGTGTATCGGCGGGGGCGTTCTCTTTCAGTCACTGAGGCCAGTCGACTTGCAAACAGAGTCTGCCCAGCGCTGCTTTCGCGAGGCTCTTTGACGACTGGGACACTCTTCCTTGGCAACCCAGAAAGCAGTACTTTTCCCTTGCTGTGAATGGGAAGACTGCTCCCCAGGGGCCTATTTCGCCGAGGGTTCCTCAGAAGCCAGAGGACGCTCTTCGGGCACACAGCGGTCATCATGCGAAACGGGTGCACGATCGACTGTCCTATGTGTCCCCAGGGGCATAGCAGAGTTAAGGCGCTCCATTTCAGAGGATGGCTTCGTGGATACCAATGCACACCCAGCTCTGCTGCTATGAAACCCTGGAACTTCCCTTGTGGCCTTAGGGCAGCTTTCATTGGCCGGAGCTGAATTTGGAGTGCAGTAGGATGAGTTTCTAGAAGGGACTTGGCAGCACACTTTTGGCATTGAGAGAACGCAGCCTTGGCCCACAGCGACAATCCCGCAGTGAAGAGAAGGTGGGCCGCTAGTGCTGTTCAGGCAGCTTTGAAGCCAAAAGCAAGTCGCTTGCAAAGCGGGAGAAGGTGAACTTTCCCATCAGTGTCCCGCTTTCCAGCTCGATGACAAAGCATGTTTATCTGATGATTCTGCCTAGCTACCTAGTACAAGGGAAAGCCTGCCTCCATCTGCTAAGAAAGGTTTTCACGTGGGGAGTGCCGTACATGCACAAGAGCATTCCCCCGCCGTGCAAAAGTTAGGCCTTGGTGAATCTGGATGGTCCCGGAAGTCCAGCATTGTCACAGGGAAAGCTGTCCGTTGTTTTCAGGCTGGAACTCAACATCTAGCTTCCGACGGCCGTAGGGAGACGCCCTTTGGGAGTTCACAGGTTTCATTTGTGAGGCACAGTGGCGTTTCTCAGACCCCAAATTCCTCCTTGGGGCACACCAGCGTGGAATGTCAGGCTGCTTAGAACGGCGGTCCTGAGGCCGTTTGAATGCTGTACAAACGAGAGCTGTCGAGCGATCCGGGCAGAGCTTTGCCATTACCGCGGCACCTTCACAGCGTTAAACCAAACGAACCCATTTGCTTCTGTTGGCTCAAACGCAACAGAAGAGTTGGACGGCATACAGTACCCTTTCACAGATGTGACAACGAACGTGAGTGCACAACGAGTCGTGAAATACGTAACAGAGTTGAAGCATTCCTTTAACACATGCTTCTTCGCTACTATGGCGCACCGAAGCTTACGATGGGAGAAACCTGGACTTGCACCTGAGGCCTGGGGTGCCATTTCTTTGGCTGGTAAGTTCCCGAGTGCTCCTGGAGGAGCTCCCAGCAAGGCACTGAGACCAGCATGCCTCATACGAGTACACTCATAGTACTTTCGTGACGCCTTCAGGCAGCCAAGAGAAGATGGGCAGCAGGAGTGTTTTTCAGGCAGCTTTCAAACCGCAACAGTCTCGCCTCCCACGGAGGAAAATAAGGTTTTGCCAGGGTAGCCTGGTTTCAAACATGAGCTCATGTAGTTACCCTCAGTCGTTTCTGACTACCTCAAGGAAACACACGGAACCCACAGGGCCCTTCCATGGAGATCCTTTGGCAACAGGGGCCTCTGCCTAGGCTGAACTGGGGAAGTATTTCAGTACCTTAGGTAGGCCTCGGTGACCATGGCTCTTGCACATCCCGACAGAGTTAAGTGTGAAAAGTGTACTGGTCTTCAGGCTGGACGCAGAGCTTAGCTTTCGCTTCTGTGAGAGTGCTGTCCTGAGCCCCGGCCTGAATCGTCAGCACACCGTGTATCGGCGGGGGCGTTCTCTTTCAGTCACTGAGGCCAGTCGACTTGCAAACAGAGTCTGCCCAGCGCTGCTTTCGCGAGGCTCTTTGACGACTGGGACACTCTTCCTTGGCAACCCAGAAAGCAGTACTTTTCCCTTGCTGTGAATGGGAAGAGTGCTCCCCAGGGGCCTATTTCGCCGAGGGTTCCTCAGAAGCCAGAGGACGCTCTTCGGGCACACAGCGGTCATCATGCGAAACGGGTGCACGATCGACTGTCCTATGTGTCCCCAGGGGCATAGCAGAGTTAAGGCGCTCCATTTCAGAGGATGGCTTCGTGGATACCAATGCACACCCAGCTCTGCTGCTATGAAACCCTGGAACTTCCCTTGTGGCCTTAGGGCAGCTTTCATTGGCCGGAGCTGAATTTGGAGTGCAGTAGGATGAGTTTCTAGAAGGGACTTGGCAGCACACTTTTGGCATTGAGAGAACGCAGCCTTGGCCCACAGCGACAATCCCGCAGTGAAGAGAAGGTGGGCCGCTAGTGCTGTTCAGGCAGCTTTGAAGCCAAAAGCAAGTCGCTTGCAAAGCGGGAGAAGGTGAACTTTCCCATCAGTGTCCCGCTTTCCAGCTCGATGACAAAGCATGTTTATCTGATGATTCTGCCTAGCTACCTAGTACAAGGGAAAGCCTGCCTCCATCTGCTAAGAAAGGTTTTCACGTGGGGAGTGCCGTACATGCACAAGAGCATTCCCCCGCCGTGCAAAAGTTAGGCCTTGGTGAATCTGGATGGTCCCGGAAGTCCAGCATTGTCACAGGGAAAGCTGTCCGTTGTTTTCAGGCTGGAACTCAACATCTAGCTTCCGACGGCCGTAGGGAGACGCCCTTTGGGAGTTCACAGGTTTCATTTGTGAGGCACAGTGGCGTTTCTCAGACCCCAAATTCCTCCTTGGGGCACACCAGCGTGGAATGTCAGGCTGCTTAGAACGGCGGTCCTGAGGCCGTTTGAATGCTGTACAAACGAGAGCTGTCGAGCGATCCGGGCAGAGCTTTGCCATTACCGCGGCACCTTCACAGCGTTAAACCAAACGAACCCATTTGCTTCTGTTGGCTCAAACGCAACAGAAGAGTTGGACGGCATACAGTACCCTTTCACAGATGTGACAACGAACGTGAGTGCACAACGAGTCGTGAAATACGTAACAGAGTTGAAGCATTCCTTTAACACATGCTTCTTCGCTACTATGGCGCACCGAAGCTTACGATGGGAGAAACCTGGACTTGCACCTGAGGCCTGGGGTGCCATTTCTTTGGCTGGTAAGTTCCCGAGTGCTCCTGGAGGAGCTCCCAGCAAGGCACTGAGACCAGCATGCCTCATACGAGTACACTCATAGTACTTTCGTGACGCCTTCAGGCAGCCAAGAGAAGATGGGCAGCAGGAGTGTTTTTCAGGCAGCTTTCAAACCGCAACAGTCTCGCCTCCCACGGAGGAAAATAAGGTTTTGCCAGGGTAGCCTGGTTTCAAACATGAGCTCATGTAGTTACCCTCAGTCGTTTCTGACTACCTCAAGGAAACACACGGAACCCACAGGGCCCTTCCATGGAGATCCTTTGGCAACAGGGGCCTCTGCCTAGGCCGAACTGGGGAAGTATTTCAGTACCTTAGGTAGGCCTCGGTGACCATGGCTCTTGCACATCCCGACAGAGTTAAGTGTGAAAAGTGTACTGGTCTTCAGGCTGGACGCAGAGCTTAGCTTTCGCTTCTGTGAGAGTGCTGTCCTGAGCCCCGGCCTGAATCGTCAGCACACCGTGTATCGGCGGGGGCGTTCTCTTTCAGTCACTGAGGCCAGTCGACTTGCAAACAGAGTCTGCCCAGCGCTGCTTTCGCGAGGCTCTTTGACGACTGGGACACTCTTCCTTGGCAACCCAGAAAGCAGTACTTTTCCCTTGCTGTGAATGGGAAGAGTGCTCCCCAGGGGCCTATTTCGCCGAGGGTTCCTCAGAAGCCAGAGGACGCTCTTCGGGCACACAGCGGTCATCATGCGAAACGGGTGCACGATCGACTGTCCTATGTGTCCCCAGGGGCATAGCAGAGTTAAGGCGCTCCATTTCAGAGGATGGCTTCGTGGATACCAATGCACACCCAGCTCTGCTGCTATGAAACCCTGGAACTTCCCTTGTGGCCTTAGGGCAGCTTTCATTGGCCGGAGCTGAATTTGGAGTGCAGTAGGATGAGTTTCTAGAAGGGACTTGGCAGCACACTTTTGGCATTGAGAGAACGCAGCCTTGGCCCACAGCGACAATCCCGCAGTGAAGAGAAGGTGGGCCGCTAGTGCTGTTCAGGCAGCTTTGAAGCCAAAAGCAAGTCGCTTGCAAAGCGGGAGAAGGTGAACTTTCCCATCAGTGTCCCGCTTTCCAGCTCGATGACAAAGCATGTTTATCTGATGATTCTGCCTAGCTACCTAGTACAAGGGAAAGCCTGCCTCCATCTGCTAAGAAAGGTTTTCACGTGGGGAGTGCCGTACATGCACAAGAGCATTCCCCCGCCGTGCAAAAGTTAGGCCTTGGTGAATCTGGATGGTCCCGGAAGTCCAGCATTGTCACAGGGAAAGCTGTCCGTTGTTTTCAGGCTGGAACTCAACATCTAGCTTCCGACGGCCGTAGGGAGACGCCCTTTGGGAGTTCACAGGTTTCATTTGTGAGGCACAGTGGCGTTTCTCAGACCCCAAATTCCTCCTTGGGGCACACCAGCGTGGAATGTCAGGCTGCTTAGAACGGCGGTCCTGAGGCCGTTTGAATGCTGTACAAACGAGAGCTGTCGAGCGATCCGGGCAGAGCTTTGCCATTACCGCGGCACCTTCACAGCGTTAAACCAAACGAACCCATTTGCTTCTGTTGGCTCAAACGCAACAGAAGAGTTGGACGGCATACAGTACCCTTTCACAGATGTGACAACGAACGTGAGTGCACAACGAGTCGTGAAATACGTAACAGAGTTGAAGCATTCCTTTAACACATGCTTCTTCGCTACTATGGCGCACCGAAGCTTACGATGGGAGAAACCTGGACTTGCACCTGAGGCCTGGGGTGCCATTTCTTTGGCTGGTAAGTTCCCGAGTGCTCCTGGAGGAGCTCCCAGCAAGGCACTGAGACCAGCATGCCTCATACGAGTACACTCATAGTACTTTCGTGACGCCTTCAGGCAGCCAAGAGAAGATGGGCAGCAGGAGTGTTTTTCAGGCAGCTTTCAAACCGCAACAGTCTCGCCTCCCACGGAGGAAAATAAGGTTTTGCCAGGGTAGCCTGGTTTCAAACATGAGCTCATGTAGTTACCCTCAGTCGTTTCTGACTACCTCAAGGAAACACACGGAACCCACAGGGCCCTTCCATGGAGATCCTTTGGCAACAGGGGCCTCTGCCTAGGCTGAACTGGGGAAGTATTTCAGTACCTTAGGTAGGCCTCGGTGACCATGGCTCTTGCACATCCCGACAGAGTTAAGTGTGAAAAGTGTACTGGTCTTCAGGCTGGACGCAGAGCTTAGCTTTCGCTTCTGTGAGAGTGCTGTCCTGAGCCCCGGCCTGAATCGTCAGCACACCGTGTATCGGCGGGGGCGTTCTCTTTCAGTCACTGAGGCCAGTCGACTTGCAAACAGAGTCTGCCCAGCGCTGCTTTCGCGAGGCTCTTTGACGACTGGGACACTCTTCCTTGGCAACCCAGAAAGCAGTACTTTTCCCTTGCTGTGAATGGGAAGAGTGCTCCCCAGGGGCCTATTTCGCCGAGGGTTCCTCAGAAGCCAGAGGACGCTCTTCGGGCACACAGCGGTCATCATGCGAAACGGGTGCACGATCGACTGTCCTATGTGTCCCCAGGGGCATAGCAGAGTTAAGGCGCTCCATTTCAGAGGATGGCTTCGTGGATACCAATGCACACCCAGCTCTGCTGCTATGAAACCCTGGAACTTCCCTTGTGGCCTTAGGGCAGCTTTCATTGGCCGGAGCTGAATTTGGAGTGCAGTAGGATGAGTTTCTAGAAGGGACTTGGCAGCACACTTTTGGCATTGAGAGAACGCAGCCTTGGCCCACAGCGACAATCCCGCAGTGAAGAGAAGGTGGGCCGCTAGTGCTGTTCAGGCAGCTTTGAAGCCAAAAGCAAGTCGCTTGCAAAGCGGGAGAAGGTGAACTTTCCCATCAGTGTCCCGCTTTCCAGCTCGATGACAAAGCATGTTTATCTGATGATTCTGCCTAGCTACCTAGTACAAGGGAAAGCCTGCCTCCATCTGCTAAGAAAGGTTTTCACGTGGGGAGTGCCGTACATGCACAAGAGCATTCCCCCGCCGTGCAAAAGTTAGGCCTTGGTGAATCTGGATGGTCCCGGAAGTCCAGCATTGTCACAGGGAAAGCTGTCCGTTGTTTTCAGGCTGGAACTCAACATCTAGCTTCCGACGGCCGTAGGGAGACGCCCTTTGGGAGTTCACAGGTTTCATTTGTGAGGCACAGTGGCGTTTCTCAGACCCCAAATTCCTCCTTGGGGCACACCAGCGTGGAATGTCAGGCTGCTTAGAACGGCGGTCCTGAGGCCGTTTGAATGCTGTACAAACGAGAGCTGTCGAGCGATCCGGGCAGAGCTTTGCCATTACCGCGGCACCTTCACAGCGTTAAACCAAACGAACCCATTTGCTTCTGTTGGCTCAAACGCAACAGAAGAGTTGGACGGCATACAGTACCCTTTCACAGATGTGACAACGAACGTGAGTGCACAACGAGTCGTGAAATACGTAACAGAGTTGAAGCATTCCTTTAACACATGCTTCTTCGCTACTATGGCGCACCGAAGCTTACGATGGGAGAAACCTGGACTTGCACCTGAGGCCTGGGGTGCCATTTCTTTGGCTGGTAAGTTCCCGAGTGCTCCTGGAGGAGCTCCCAGCAAGGCACTGAGACCAGCATGCCTCATACGAGTACACTCATAGTACTTTCGTGACGCCTTCAGGCAGCCAAGAGAAGATGGGCAGCAGGAGTGTTTTTCAGGCAGCTTTCAAACCGCAACAGTCTCGCCTCCCACGGAGGAAAATAAGGTTTTGCCAGGGTAGCCTGGTTTCAAACATGAGCTCATGTAGTTACCCTCAGTCGTTTCTGACTACCTCAAGGAAACACACGGAACCCACAGGGCCCTTCCATGGAGATCCTTTGGCAACAGGGGCCTCTGCCTAGGCTGAACTGGGGAAGTATTTCAGTACCTTAGGTAGGCCTCGGTGACCATGGCTCTTGCACATCCCGACAGAGTTAAGTGTGAAAAGTGTACTGGTCTTCAGGCTGGACGCAGAGCTTAGCTTTCGCTTCTGTGAGAGTGCTGTCCTGAGCCCCGGCCTGAATCGTCAGCACACCGTGTATCGGCGGGGGCGTTCTCTTTCAGTCACTGAGGCCAGTCGACTTGCAAACAGAGTCTGCCCAGCGCTGCTTTCGCGAGGCTCTTTGACGACTGGGACACTCTTCCTTGGCAACCCAGAAAGCAGTACTTTTCCCTTGCTGTGAATGGGAAGAGTGCTCCCCAGGGGCCTATTTCGCCGAGGGTTCCTCAGAAGCCAGAGGACGCTCTTCGGGCACACAGCGGTCATCATGCGAAACGGGTGCACGATCGACTGTCCTATGTGTCCCCAGGGGCATAGCAGAGTTAAGGCGCTCCATTTCAGAGGATGGCTTCGTGGATACCAATGCACACCCAGCTCTGCTGCTATGAAACCCTGGAACTTCCCTTGTGGCCTTAGGGCAGCTTTCATTGGCCGGAGCTGAATTTGGAGTGCAGTAGGATGAGTTTCTAGAAGGGACTTGGCAGCACACTTTTGGCATTGAGAGAACGCAGCCTTGGCCCACAGCGACAATCCCGCAGTGAAGAGAAGGTGGGCCGCTAGTGCTGTTCAGGCAGCTTTGAAGCCAAAAGCAAGTCGCTTGCAAAGCGGGAGAAGGTGAACTTTCCCATCAGTGTCCCGCTTTCCAGCTCGATGACAAAGCATGTTTATCTGATGATTCTGCCTAGCTACCTAGTACAAGGGAAAGCCTGCCTCCATCTGCTAAGAAAGGTTTTCACGTGGGGAGTGCCGTACATGCACAAGAGCATTCCCCCGCCGTGCAAAAGTTAGGCCTTGGTGAATCTGGATGGTCCCGGAAGTCCAGCATTGTCACAGGGAAAGCTGTCCGTTGTTTTCAGGCTGGAACTCAACATCTAGCTTCCGACGGCCGTAGGGAGACGCCCTTTGGGAGTTCACAGGTTTCATTTGTGAGGCACAGTGGCGTTTCTCAGACCCCAAATTCCTCCTTGGGGCACACCAGCGTGGAATGTCAGGCTGCTTAGAACGGCGGTCCTGAGGCCGTTTGAATGCTGTACAAACGAGAGCTGTCGAGCGATCCGGGCAGAGCTTTGCCATTACCGCGGCACCTTCACAGCGTTAAACCAAACGAACCCATTTGCTTCTGTTGGCTCAAACGCAACAGAAGAGTTGGACGGCATACAGTACCCTTTCACAGATGTGACAACGAACGTGAGTGCACAACGAGTCGTGAAATACGTAACAGAGTTGAAGCATTCCTTTAACACATGCTTCTTCGCTACTATGGCGCACCGAAGCTTACGATGGGAGAAACCTGGACTTGCACCTGAGGCCTGGGGTGCCATTTCTTTGGCTGGTAAGTTCCCGAGTGCTCCTGGAGGAGCTCCCAGCAAGGCACTGAGACCAGCATGCCTCATACGAGTACACTCATAGTACTTTCGTGACGCCTTCAGGCAGCCAAGAGAAGATGGGCAGCAGGAGTGTTTTTCAGGCAGCTTTCAAACCGCAACAGTCTCGCCTCCCACGGAGGAAAATAAGGTTTTGCCAGGGTAGCCTGGTTTCAAACATGAGCTCATGTAGTTACCCTCAGTCGTTTCTGACTACCTCAAGGAAACACACGGAACCCACAGGGCCCTTCCATGGAGATCCTTTGGCAACAGGGGCCTCTGCCTAGGCTGAACTGGGGAAGTATTTCAGTACCTTAGGTAGGCCTCGGTGACCATGGCTCTTGCACATCCCGACAGAGTTAAGTGTGAAAAGTGTACTGGTCTTCAGGCTGGACGCAGAGCTTAGCTTTCGCTTCTGTGAGAGTGCTGTCCTGAGCCCCGGCCTGAATCGTCAGCACACCGTGTATCGGCGGGGGCGTTCTCTTTCAGTCACTGAGGCCAGTCGACTTGCAAACAGAGTCTGCCCAGCGCTGCTTTCGCGAGGCTCTTTGACGACTGGGACACTCTTCCTTGGCAACCCAGAAAGCAGTACTTTTCCCTTGCTGTGAATGGGAAGAGTGCTCCCCAGGGGCCTATTTCGCCGAGGGTTCCTCAGAAGCCAGAGGACGCTCTTCGGGCACACAGCGGTCATCATGCGAAACGGGTGCACGATCGACTGTCCTATGTGTCCCCAGGGGCATAGCAGAGTTAAGGCGCTCCATTTCAGAGGATGGCTTCGTGGATACCAATGCACACCCAGCTCTGCTGCTATGAAACCCTGGAACTTCCCTTGTGGCCTTAGGGCAGCTTTCATTGGCCGGAGCTGAATTTGGAGTGCAGTAGGATGAGTTTCTAGAAGGGACTTGGCAGCACACTTTTGGCATTGAGAGAACGCAGCCTTGGCCCACAGCGACAATCCCGCAGTGAAGAGAAGGTGGGCCGCTAGTGCTGTTCAGGCAGCTTTGAAGCCAAAAGCAAGTCGCTTGCAAAGCGGGAGAAGGTGAACTTTCCCATCAGTGTCCCGCTTTCCAGCTCGATGACAAAGCATGTTTATCTGATGATTCTGCCTAGCTACCTAGTACAAGGGAAAGCCTGCCTCCATCTGCTAAGAAAGGTTTTCACGTGGGGAGTGCCGTACATGCACAAGAGCATTCCCCCGCCGTGCAAAAGTTAGGCCTTGGTGAATCTGGATGGTCCCGGAAGTCCAGCATTGTCACAGGGAAAGCTGTCCGTTGTTTTCAGGCTGGAACTCAACATCTAGCTTCCGACGGCCGTAGGGAGACGCCCTTTGGGAGTTCACAGGTTTCATTTGTGAGGCACAGTGGCGTTTCTCAGACCCCAAATTCCTCCTTGGGGCACACCAGCGTGGAATGTCAGGCTGCTTAGAACGGCGGTCCTGAGGCCGTTTGAATGCTGTACAAACGAGAGCTGTCGAGCGATCCGGGCAGAGCTTTGCCATTACCGCGGCACCTTCACAGCGTTAAACCAAACGAACCCATTTGCTTCTGTTGGCTCAAACGCAACAGAAGAGTTGGACGGCATACAGTACCCTTTCACAGATGTGACAACGAACGTGAGTGCACAACGAGTCGTGAAATACGTAACAGAGTTGAAGCATTCCTTTAACACATGCTTCTTCGCTACTATGGCGCACCGAAGCTTACGATGGGAGAAACCTGGACTTGCACCTGAGGCCTGGGGTGCCATTTCTTTGGCTGGTAAGTTCCCGAGTGCTCCTGGAGGAGCTCCCAGCAAGGCACTGAGACCAGCATGCCTCATACGAGTACACTCATAGTACTTTCGTGACGCCTTCAGGCAGCCAAGAGAAGATGGGCAGCAGGAGTGTTTTTCAGGCAGCTTTCAAACCGCAACAGTCTCGCCTCCCACGGAGGAAAATAAGGTTTTGCCAGGGTAGCCTGGTTTCAAACATGAGCTCATGTAGTTACCCTCAGTCGTTTCTGACTACCTCAAGGAAACACACGGAACCCACAGGGCCCTTCCATGGAGATCCTTTGGCAACAGGGGCCTCTGCCTAGGCTGAACTGGGGAAGTATTTCAGTACCTTAGGTAGGCCTCGGTGACCATGGCTCTTGCACATCCCGACAGAGTTAAGTGTGAAAAGTGTACTGGTCTTCAGGCTGGACGCAGAGCTTAGCTTTCGCTTCTGTGAGAGTGCTGTCCTGAGCCCCGGCCTGAATCGTCAGCACACCGTGTATCGGCGGGGGCGTTCTCTTTCAGTCACTGAGGCCAGTCGACTTGCAAACAGAGTCTGCCCAGCACTGCTTTCGCGAGGCTCTTTGACGACTGGGACACTCTTCCTTGGCAACCCAGAAAGCAGTACTTTTCCCTTGCTGTGAATGGGAAGAGTGCTCCCCAGGGGCCTATTTCGCCGAGGGTTCCTCAGAAGCCAGAGGACGCTCTTCGGGCACACAGCGGTCATCATGCGAAACGGGTGCACGATCGACTGTCCTATGTGTCCCCAGGGGCATAGCAGAGTTAAGGCGCTCCATTTCAGAGGATGGCTTCGTGGATACCAATGCACACCCAGCTCTGCTGCTATGAAACCCTGGAACTTCCCTTGTGGCCTTAGGGCAGCTTTCATTGGCCGGAGCTGAATTTGGAGTGCAGTAGGATGAGTTTCTAGAAGGGACTTGGCAGCACACTTTTGGCATTGAGAGAACGCAGCCTTGGCCCACAGCGACAATCCCGCAGTGAAGAGAAGGTGGGCCGCTAGTGCTGTTCAGGCAGCTTTGAAGCCAAAAGCAAGTCGCTTGCAAAGCGGGAGAAGGTGAACTTTCCCATCAGTGTCCCGCTTTCCAGCTCGATGACAAAGCATGTTTATCTGATGATTCTGCCTAGCTACCTAGTACAAGGGAAAGCCTGCCTCCATCTGCTAAGAAAGGTTTTCACGTGGGGAGTGCCGTACATGCACAAGAGCATTCCCCCGCCGTGCAAAAGTTAGGCCTTGGTGAATCTGGATGGTCCCGGAAGTCCAGCATTGTCACAGGGAAAGCTGTCCGTTGTTTTCAGGCTGGAACTCAACATCTAGCTTCCGACGGCCGTAGGGAGACGCCCTTTGGGAGTTCACAGGTTTCATTTGTGAGGCACAGTGGCGTTTCTCAGACCCCAAATTCCTCCTTGGGGCACACCAGCGTGGAATGTCAGGCTGCTTAGAACGGCGGTCCTGAGGCCGTTTGAATGCTGTACAAACGAGAGCTGTCGAGCGATCCGGGCAGAGCTTTGCCATTACCGCGGCACCTTCACAGCGTTAAACCAAACGAACCCATTTGCTTCTGTTGGCTCAAACGCAACAGAAGAGTTGGACGGCATACAGTACCCTTTCACAGATGTGACAACGAACGTGAGTGCACAACGAGTCGTGAAATACGTAACAGAGTTGAAGCATTCCTTTAACACATGCTTCTTCGCTACTATGGCGCACCGAAGCTTACGATGGGAGAAACCTGGACTTGCACCTGAGGCCTGGGGTGCCATTTCTTTGGCTGGTAAGTTCCCGAGTGCTCCTGGAGGAGCTCCCAGCAAGGCACTGAGACCAGCATGCCTCATACGAGTACACTCATAGTACTTTCGTGACGCCTTCAGGCAGCCAAGAGAAGATGGGCAGCAGGAGTGTTTTTCAGGCAGCTTTCAAACCGCAACAGTCTCGCCTCCCACGGAGGAAAATAAGGTTTTGCCAGGGTAGCCTGGTTTCAAACATGAGCTCATGTAGTTACCCTCAGTCGTTTCTGACTACCTCAAGGAAACACACGGAACCCACAGGGCCCTTCCATGGAGATCCTTTGGCAACAGGGGCCTCTGCCTAGGCTGAACTGGGGAAGTATTTCAGTACCTTAGGTAGGCCTCGGTGACCATGGCTCTTGCACATCCCGACAGAGTTAAGTGTGAAAAGTGTACTGGTCTTCAGGCTGGACGCAGAGCTTAGCTTTCGCTTCTGTGAGAGTGCTGTCCTGAGCCCCGGCCTGAATCGTCAGCACACCGTGTATCGGCGGGGGCGTTCTCTTTCAGTCACTGAGGCCAGTCGACTTGCAAACAGAGTCTGCCCAGCGCTGCTTTCGCGAGGCTCTTTGACGACTGGGACACTCTTCCTTGGCAACCCAGAAAGCAGTACTTTTCCCTTGCTGTGAATGGGAAGAGTGCTCCCCAGGGGCCTATTTCGCCGAGGGTTCCTCAGAAGCCAGAGGATGCTCTTCGGGCACACAGCGGTCATCATGCGAAACGGGTGCACGATCGACTGTCCTATGTGTCCCCAGGGGCATAGCAGAGTTAAGGCGCTCCATTTCAGAGGATGGCTTCGTGGATACCAATGCACACCCAGCTCTGCTGCTATGAAACCCTGGAACTTCCCTTGTGGCCTTAGGGCAGCTTTCATTGGCCGGAGCTGAATTTGGAGTGCAGTAGGATGAGTTTCTAGAAGGGACTTGGCAGCACACTTTTGGCATTGAGAGAACGCAGCCTTGGCCCACAGCGACAATCCCGCAGTGAAGAGAAGGTGGGCCGCTAGTGCTGTTCAGGCAGCTTTGAAGCCAAAAGCAAGTCGCTTGCAAAGCGGGAGAAGGTGAACTTTCCCATCAGTGTCCCGCTTTCCAGCTCGATGACAAAGCATGTTTATCTGATGATTCTGCCTAGCTACCTAGTACAAGGGAAAGCCTGCCTCCATCTGCTAAGAAAGGTTTTCACGTGGGGAGTGCCGTACATGCACAAGAGCATTCCCCCGCCGTGCAAAAGTTAGGCCTTGGTGAATCTGGATGGTCCCGGAAGTCCAGCATTGTCACAGGGAAAGCTGTCCGTTGTTTTCAGGCTGGAACTCAACATCTAGCTTCCGACGGCCGTAGGGAGACGCCCTTTGGGAGTTCACAGGTTTCATTTGTGAGGCACAGTGGCGTTTCTCAGACCCCAAATTCCTCCTTGGGGCACACCAGCGTGGAATGTCAGGCTGCTTAGAACGGCGGTCCTGAGGCCGTTTGAATGCTGTACAAACGAGAGCTGTCGAGCGATCCGGGCAGAGCTTTGCCATTACCGCGGCACCTTCACAGCGTTAAACCAAACGAACCCATTTGCTTCTGTTGGCTCAAACGCAACAGAAGAGTTGGACGGCATACAGTACCCTTTCACAGATGTGACAACGAACGTGAGTGCACAACGAGTCGTGAAATACGTAACAGAGTTGAAGCATTCCTTTAACACATGCTTCTTCGCTACTATGGCGCACCGAAGCTTACGATGGGAGAAACCTGGACTTGCACCTGAGGCCTGGGGTGCCATTTCTTTGGCTGGTAAGTTCCCGAGTGCTCCTGGAGGAGCTCCCAGCAAGGCACTGAGACCAGCATGCCTCATACGAGTACACTCATAGTACTTTCGTGACGCCTTCAGGCAGCCAAGAGAAGATGGGCAGCAGGAGTGTTTTTCAGGCAGCTTTCAAACCGCAACAGTCTCGCCTCCCACGGAGGAAAATAAGGTTTTGCCAGGGTAGCCTGGTTTCAAACATGAGCTCATGTAGTTACCCTCAGTCGTTTCTGACTACCTCAAGGAAACACACGGAACCCACAGGGCCCTTCCATGGAGATCCTTTGGCAACAGGGGCCTCTGCCTAGGCTGAACTGGGGAAGTATTTCAGTACCTTAGGTAGGCCTCGGTGACCATGGCTCTTGCACATCCCGACAGAGTTAAGTGTGAAAAGTGTACTGGTCTTCAGGCTGGACGCAGAGCTTAGCTTTCGCTTCTGTGAGAGTGCTGTCCTGAGCCCCGGCCTGAATCGTCAGCACACCGTGTATCGGCGGGGGCGTTCTCTTTCAGTCACTGAGGCCAGTCGACTTGCAAACAGAGTCTGCCCAGCGCTGCTTTCGCGAGGCTCTTTGACGACTGGGACACTCTTCCTTGGCAACCCAGAAGGCAGTACTTTTCCCTTGCTGTGAATGGGAAGAGTGCTCCCCAGGGGCCTATTTCGCCGAGGGTTCCTCAGAAGCCAGAGGACGCTCTTCGGGCACACAGCGGTCATCATGCGAAACGGGTGCACGATCGACTGTCCTATGTGTCCCCAGGGGCATAGCAGAGTTAAGGCGCTCCATTTCAGAGGATGGCTTCGTGGATACCAATGCACACCCAGCTCTGCTGCTATGAAACCCTGGAACTTCCCTTGTGGCCTTAGGGCAGCTTTCATTGGCCGGAGCTGAATTTGGAGTGCAGTAGGATGAGTTTCTAGAAGGGACTTGGCAGCACACTTTTGGCATTGAGAGAACGCAGCCTTGGCCCACAGCGACAATCCCGCAGTGAAGAGAAGGTGGGCCGCTAGTGCTGTTCAGGCAGCTTTGAAGCCAAAAGCAAGTCGCTTGCAAAGCGGGAGAAGGTGAACTTTCCCATCAGTGTCCCGCTTTCCAGCTCGATGACAAAGCATGTTTATCTGATGATTCTGCCTAGCTACCTAGTACAAGGGAAAGCCTGCCTCCATCTGCTAAGAAAGGTTTTCACGTGGGGAGTGCCGTACATGCACAAGAGCATTCCCCCGCCGTGCAAAAGTTAGGCCTTGGTGAATCTGGATGGTCCCGGAAGTCCAGCATTGTCACAGGGAAAGCTGTCCGTTGTTTTCAGGCTGGAACTCAACATCTAGCTTCCGACGGCCGTAGGGAGACGCCCTTTGGGAGTTCACAGGTTTCATTTGTGAGGCACAGTGGCGTTTCTCAGACCCCAAATTCCTCCTTGGGGCACACCAGCGTGGAATGTCAGGCTGCTTAGAACGGCGGTCCTGAGGCCGTTTGAATGCTGTACAAACGAGAGCTGTCGAGCGATCCGGGCAGAGCTTTGCCATTACCGCGGCACCTTCACAGCGTTAAACCAAACGAACCCATTTGCTTCTGTTGGCTCAAACGCAACAGAAGAGTTGGACGGCATACAGTACCCTTTCACAGATGTGACAACGAACGTGAGTGCACAACGAGTCGTGAAATACGTAACAGAGTTGAAGCATTCCTTTAACACATGCTTCTTCGCTACTATGGTGCACCGAAGCTTACGATGGGAGAAACCTGGACTTGCACCTGAGGCCTGGGGTGCCATTTCTTTGGCTGGTAAGTTCCCGAGTGCTCCTGGAGGAGCTCCCAGCAAGGCACTGAGACCAGCATGCCTCATACGAGTACACTCATAGTACTTTCGTGACGCCTTCAGGCAGCCAAGAGAAGATGGGCAGCAGGAGTGTTTTTCAGGCAGCTTTCAAACCGCAACAGTCTCGCCTCCCACGGAGGAAAATAAGGTTTTGCCAGGGTAGCCTGGTTTCAAACATGAGCTCATGTAGTTACCCTCAGTCGTTTCTGACTACCTCAAGGAAACACACGGAACCCACAGGGCCCTTCCATGGAGATCCTTTGGCAACAGGGGCCTCTGCCTAGGCTGAACTGGGGAAGTATTTCAGTACCTTAGGTAGGCCTCGGTGACCATGGCTCTTGCACATCCCGACAGAGTTAAGTGTGAAAAGTGTACTGGTCTTCAGGCTGGACGCAGAGCTTAGCTTTCGCTTCTGTGAGAGTGCTGTCCTGAGCCCCGGCCTGAATCGTCAGCACACCGTGTATCGGCGGGGGCGTTCTCTTTCAGTCACTGAGGCCAGTCGACTTGCAAACAGAGTCTGCCCAGCGCTGCTTTCGCGAGGCTCTTTGACGACTGGGACACTCTTCCTTGGCAACCCAGAAAGCAGTACTTTTCCCTTGCTGTGAATGGGAAGAGTGCTCCCCAGGGGCCTATTTCGCCGAGGGTTCCTCAGAAGCCAGAGGACGCTCTTCGGGCACACAGCGGTCATCATGCGAAACGGGTGCACGATCGACTGTCCTATGTGTCCCCAGGGGCATAGCAGAGTTAAGGCGCTCCATTTCAGAGGATGGCTTCGTGGATACCAATGCACACCCAGCTCTGCTGCTATGAAACCCTGGAACTTCCCTTGTGGCCTTAGGGCAGCTTTCATTGGCCGGAGCTGAATTTGGAGTGCAGTAGGATGAGTTTCTAGAAGGGACTTGGCAGCACACTTTTGGCATTGAGAGAACGCAGCCTTGGCCCACAGCGACAATCCCGCAGTGAAGAGAAGGTGGGCCGCTAGTGCTGTTCAGGCAGCTTTGAAGCCAAAAGCAAGTCGCTTGCAAAGCGGGAGAAGGTGAACTTTCCCATCAGTGTCCCGCTTTCCAGCTCGATGACAAAGCATGTTTATCTGATGATTCTGCCTAGCTACCTAGTACAAGGGAAAGCCTGCCTCCATCTGCTAAGAAAGGTTTTCACGTGGGGAGTGCCGTACATGCACAAGAGCATTCCCCCGCCGTGCAAAAGTTAGGCCTTGGTGAATCTGGATGGTCCCGGAAGTCCAGCATTGTCACAGGGAAAGCTGTCCGTTGTTTTCAGGCTGGAACTCAACATCTAGCTTCCGACGGCCGTAGGGAGACGCCCTTTGGGAGTTCACAGGTTTCATTTGTGAGGCACAGTGGCGTTTCTCAGACCCCAAATTCCTCCTTGGGGCACACCAGCGTGGAATGTCAGGCTGCTTAGAACGGCGGTCCTGAGGCCGTTTGAATGCTGTACAAACGAGAGCTGTCGAGCGATCCGGGCAGAGCTTTGCCATTACCGCGGCACCTTCACAGCGTTAAACCAAACGAACCCATTTGCTTCTGTTGGCTCAAACGCAACAGAAGAGTTGGACGGCATACAGTACCCTTTCACAGATGTGACAACGAACGTGAGTGCACAACGAGTCGTGAAATACGTAACAGAGTTGAAGCATTCCTTTAACACATGCTTCTTCGCTACTATGGCGCACCGAAGCTTACGATGGGAGAAACCTGGACTTGCACCTGAGGCCTGGGGTGCCATTTCTTTGGCTGGTAAGTTCCCGAGTGCTCCTGGAGGAGCTCCCAGCAAGGCACTGAGACCAGCATGCCTCATACGAGTACACTCATAGTACTTTCGTGACGCCTTCAGGCAGCCAAGAGAAGATGGGCAGCAGGAGTGTTTTTCAGGCAGCTTTCAAACCGCAACAGTCTCGCCTCCCACGGAGGAAAATAAGGTTTTGCCAGGGTAGCCTGGTTTCAAACATGAGCTCATGTAGTTACCCTCAGTCGTTTCTGACTACCTCAAGGAAACACACGGAACCCACAGGGCCCTTCCATGGAGATCCTTTGGCAACAGGGGCCTCTGCCTAGGCTGAACTGGGGAAGTATTTCAGTACCTTAGGTAGGCCTCGGTGACCATGGCTCTTGCACATCCTGACAGAGTTAAGTGTGAAAAGTGTACTGGTCTTCAGGCTGGACGCAGAGCTTAGCTTTCGCTTCTGTGAGAGTGCTGTCCTGAGCCCCGGCCTGAATCGTCAGCACACCGTGTATCGGCGGGGGCGTTCTCTTTCAGTCACTGAGGCCAGTCGACTTGCAAACAGAGTCTGCCCAGCGCTGCTTTCGCGAGGCTCTTTGACGACTGGGACACTCTTCCTTGGCAACCCAGAAAGCAGTACTTTTCCCTTGCTGTGAATGGGAAGAGTGCTCCCCAGGGGCCTATTTCGCCGAGGGTTCCTCAGAAGCCAGAGGACGCTCTTCGGGCACACAGCGGTCATCATGCGAAACGGGTGCACGATCGACTGTCCTATGTGTCCCCAGGGGCATAGCAGAGTTAAGGCGCTCCATTTCAGAGGATGGCTTCGTGGATACCAATGCACACCCAGCTCTGCTGCTATGAAACCCTGGAACTTCCCTTGTGGCCTTAGGGCAGCTTTCATTGGCCGGAGCTGAATTTGGAGTGCAGTAGGATGAGTTTCTAGAAGGGACTTGGCAGCACACTTTTGGCATTGAGAGAACGCAGCCTTGGCCCACAGCGACAATCCCGCAGTGAAGAGAAGGTGGGCCGCTAGTGCTGTTCAGGCAGCTTTGAAGCCAAAAGCAAGTCGCTTGCAAAGCGGGAGAAGGTGAACTTTCCCATCAGTGTCCCGCTTTCAAGCTCGATGACAAAGCATGTTTATCTGATGATTCTGCCTAGCTACCTAGTACAAGGGAAAGCCTGCCTCCATCTGCTAAGAAAGGTTTTCACGTGGGGAGTGCCGTACATGCACAAGAGCATTCCCCCGCCGTGCAAAAGTTAGGCCTTGGTGAATCTGGATGGTCCCGGAAGTCCAGCATTGTCACAGGGAAAGCTGTCCGTTGTTTTCAGGCTGGAACTCAACATCTAGCTTCCGACGGCCGTAGGGAGACGCCCTTTGGGAGTTCACAGGTTTCATTTGTGAGGCACAGTGGCGTTTCTCAGACCCCAAATTCCTCCTTGGGGCACACCAGCGTGGAATGTCAGGCTGCTTAGAACGGCGGTCCTGAGGCCGTTTGAATGCTGTACAAACGAGAGCTGTCGAGCGATCCGGGCAGAGCTTTGCCATTACCGCGGCACCTTCACAGCGTTAAACCAAACGAACCCATTTGCTTCTGTTGGCTCAAACGCAACAGAAGAGTTGGACGGCATACAGTACCCTTTCACAGATGTGACAACGAACGTGAGTGCACAACGAGTCGTGAAATACGTAACAGAGTTGAAGCATTCCTTTAACACATGCTTCTTCGCTACTATGGCGCACCGAAGCTTACGATGGGAGAAACCTGGACTTGCACCTGAGGCCTGGGGTGCCATTTCTTTGGCTGGTAAGTTCCCGAGTGCTCCTGGAGGAGCTCCCAGCAAGGCACTGAGACCAGCATGCCTCATACGAGTACACTCATAGTACTTTCGTGACGCCTTCAGGCAGCCAAGAGAAGATGGGCAGCAGGAGTGTTTTTCAGGCAGCTTTCAAACCGCAACAGTCTCGCCTCCCACGGAGGAAAATAAGGTTTTGCCAGGGTAGCCTGGTTTCAAACATGAGCTCATGTAGTTACCCTCAGTCGTTTCTGACTACCTCAAGGAAACACACGGAACCCACAGGGCCCTTCCATGGAGATCCTTTGGCAACAGGGGCCTCTGCCTAGGCTGAACTGGGGAAGTATTTCAGTACCTTAGGTAGGCCTCGGTGACCATGGCTCTTGCACATCCCGACAGAGTTAAGTGTGAAAAGTGTACTGGTCTTCAGGCTGGACGCAGAGCTTAGCTTTCGCTTCTGTGAGAGTGCTGTCCTGAGCCCCGGCCTGAATCGTCAGCACACCGTGTATCGGCGGGGGCGTTCTCTTTCAGTCACTGAGGCCAGTCGACTTGCAAACAGAGTCTGCCCAGCGCTGCTTTCGCGAGGCTCTTTGACGACTGGGACACTCTTCCTTGGCAACCCAGAAAGCAGTACTTTTCCCTTGCTGTGAATGGGAAGAGTGCTCCCCAGGGGCCTATTTCGCCGAGGGTTCCTCAGAAGCCAGAGGACGCTCTTCGGGCACACAGCGGTCATCATGCGAAACGGGTGCACGATCGACTGTCCTATGTGTCCCCAGGGGCATAGCAGAGTTAAGGCGCTCCATTTCAGAGGATGGCTTCGTGGATACCAATGCACACCCAGCTCTGCTGCTATGAAACCCTGGAACTTCCCTTGTGGCCTTAGGGCAGCTTTCATTGGCCGGAGCTGAATTTGGAGTGCAGTAGGATGAGTTTCTAGAAGGGACTTGGCAGCACACTTTTGGCATTGAGAGAACGCAGCCTTGGCCCACAGCGACAATCCCGCAGTGAAGAGAAGGTGGGCCGCTAGTGCTGTTCAGGCAGCTTTGAAGCCAAAAGCAAGTCGCTTGCAAAGCGGGAGAAGGTGAACTTTCCCATCAGTGTCCCGCTTTCAAGCTCGATGACAAAGCATGTTTATCTGATGATTCTGCCTAGCTACCTAGTACAAGGGAAAGCCTGCCTCCATCTGCTAAGAAAGGTTTTCACGTGGGGAGTGCCGTACATGCACAAGAGCATTCCCCCGCCGTGCAAAAGTTAGGCCTTGGTGAATCTGGATGGTCCCGGAAGTCCAGCATTGTCACAGGGAAAGCTGTCCGTTGTTTTCAGGCTGGAACTCAACATCTAGCTTCCGACGGCCGTAGGGAGACGCCCTTTGGGAGTTCACAGGTTTCATTTGTGAGGCACAGTGGCGTTTCTCAGACCCCAAATTCCTCCTTGGGGCACACCAGCGTGGAATGTCAGGCTGCTTAGAACGGCGGTCCTGAGGCCGTTTGAATGCTGTACAAACGAGAGCTGTCGAGCGATCCGGGCAGAGCTTTGCCATTACCGCGGCACCTTCACAGCGTTAAACCAAACGAACCCATTTGCTTCTGTTGGCTCAAACGCAACAGAAGAGTTGGACGGCATACAGTACCCTTTCACAGATGTGACAACGAACGTGAGTGCACAACGAGTCGTGAAATACGTAACAGAGTTGAAGCATTCCTTTAACACATGCTTCTTCGCTACTATGGCGCACCGAAGCTTACGATGGGAGAAACCTGGACTTGCACCTGAGGCCTGGGGTGCCATTTCTTTGGCTGGTAAGTTCCCGAGTGCTCCTGGAGGAGCTCCCAGCAAGGCACTGAGACCAGCATGCCTCATACGAGTACACTCATAGTACTTTCGTGACGCCTTCAGGCAGCCAAGAGAAGATGGGCAGCAGGAGTGTTTTTCAGGCAGCTTTCAAACCGCAACAGTCTCGCCTCCCACGGAGGAAAATAAGGTTTTGCCAGGGTAGCCTGGTTTCAAACATGAGCTCATGTAGTTACCCTCAGTCGTTTCTGACTACCTCAAGGAAACACACGGAACCCACAGGGCCCTTCCATGGAGATCCTTTGGCAACAGGGGCCTCTGCCTAGGCTGAACTGGGGAAGTATTTCAGTACCTTAGGTAGGCCTCGGTGACCATGGCTCTTGCACATCCCGACAGAGTTAAGTGTGAAAAGTGTACTGGTCTTCAGGCTGGACGCAGAGCTTAGCTTTCGCTTCTGTGAGAGTGCTGTCCTGAGCCCCGGCCTGAATCGTCAGCACACCGTGTATCGGCGGGGGCGTTCTCTTTCAGTCACTGAGGCCAGTCGACTTGCAAACAGAGTCTGCCCAGCGCTGCTTTCGCGAGGCTCTTTGACGACTGGGACACTCTTCCTTGGCAACCCAGAAAGCAGTACTTTTCCCTTGCTGTGAATGGGAAGAGTGCTCCCCAGGGGCCTATTTCGCCGAGGGTTCCTCAGAAGCCAGAGGACGCTCTTCGGGCACACAGCGGTCATCATGCGAAACGGGTGCACGATCGACTGTCCTATGTGTCCCCAGGGGCATAGCAGAGTTAAGGCGCTCCATTTCAGAGGATGGCTTCGTGGATACCAATGCACACCCAGCTCTGCTGCTATGAAACCCTGGAACTTCCCTTGTGGCCTTAGGGCAGCTTTCATTGGCCGGAGCTGAATTTGGAGTGCAGTAGGATGAGTTTCTAGAAGGGACTTGGCAGCACACTTTTGGCATTGAGAGAACGCAGCCTTGGCCCACAGCGACAATCCCGCAGTGAAGAGAAGGTGGGCCGCTAGTGCTGTTCAGGCAGCTTTGAAGCCAAAAGCAAGTCGCTTGCAAAGCGGGAGAAGGTGAACTTTCCCATCAGTGTCCCGCTTTCCAGCTGGATGACAAAGCATGTTTATCTGATGATTCTGCCTAGCTACCTAGTACAAGGGAAAGCCTGCCTCTATCTGCTAAGAAAGGTTTTCACGTGGGGAGTGCCGTACATGCACAAGAGCATTCCCCCGCCGTGCAAAAGTTAGGCCTTGGTGAATCTGGATGGTCCCGGAAGTCCAGCATTGTCACAGGGAAAGCTGTCCGTTGTTTTCAGCCTGGAACTCAACATCTAGCTTCCGACGGCCGTAGGGAGACGTCCTTTGGGAGTTCACAGGTTTCATTTGTGAGGCACAGTGGCGTTTCTCAGACCCCAAATTCCTCCTTGGGGCACACCAGCGTGGAATGTCAGGCTGCTTAGAACGGCGGTCCTGAGGCCGTTTGAATGCTGTACAAACGAGAGCTGTCGAGCGATCCGGGCAGAGCTTTGCCATTACCGCGGCACCTTCACAGCGTTAAACCAAACGAACCCATTTGCTTCTGTTGGCTCAAACGCAACAGAAGAGTTGGACGGCATACAGTACCCTTTCACAGATGTGACAACGAACGTGAGTGCACAACGAGTCGTGAAATACGTAACAGAGTTGAAGCATTCCTTTAACACATGCTTCTTCGCTACTATGGCGCACCGAAGCTTACGATGGGAGAAACCTGGACTTGCACCTGAGGCCTGGGGTGCCATTTCTTTGGCTGGTAAGTTCCCGAGTGCTCCTGGAGGAGCTCCCAGCAAGGCACTGAGACCAGCATGCCTCATACGAGTACACTCATAGTACTTTCGTGACGCCTTCAGGCAGCCAAGAGAAGATGGGCAGCAGGAGTGTTTTTCAGGCA
The DNA here is from genome assembly GCF_028564815.1 of Eubalaena glacialis. NCBI lineage: Eukaryota > Metazoa > Chordata > Mammalia > Artiodactyla > Balaenidae > Eubalaena > Eubalaena glacialis. Next base: position 190,578 of record NW_026871347.1, read on the forward strand.
GCTTTCAAACCGCAACAGTCTCGCCTCCCACGGAGGAAAATAAGGTTTTGCCAGGGTAGCCTGGTTTCAAACATGAGCTCATGTAGTTACCCTCAGTCGTTTCTGACTACCTCAAGGAAACACACGGAACCCACAGGGCCCTTCCATGGAGATCCTTTGGCAACAGGGGCCTCTGCCTAGGCTGAACTGGGGAAGTATTTCAGTACCTTAGGTAGGCCTCGGTGACCATGGCTCTTGCACATCCCGACAGAGTTAAGTGTGAAAAGTGTACTGGTCTTCAGGCTGGACGCAGAGCTTAGCTTTCGCTTCTGTGAGAGTGCTGTCCTGAGCCCCGGCCTGAATCGTCAGCACACCGTGTATCGGCGGGGGCGTTCTCTTTCAGTCACTGAGGCCAGTCGACTTGCAAACAGAGTCTGCCCAGCGCTGCTTTCGCGAGGCTCTTTGACGACTGGGACACTCTTCCTTGGCAACCCAGAAAGCAGTACTTTTCCCTTGCTGTGAATGGGAAGAGTGCTCCCCAGGGGCCTATTTCGCCGAGGGTTCCTCAGAAGCCAGAGGACGCTCTTCGGGCACACAGCGGTCATCATGCGAAACGGGTGCACGATCGACTGTCCTATGTGTCCCCAGGGGCATAGCAGAGTTAAGGCGCTCCATTTCAGAGGATGGCTTCGTGGATACCAATGCACACCCAGCTCTGCTGCTATGAAACCCTGGAACTTCCCTTGTGGCCTTAGGGCAGCTTTCATTGGCCGGAGCTGAATTTGGAGTGCAGTAGGATGAGTTTCTAGAAGGGACTTGGCAGCACACTTTTGGCATTGAGAGAACGCAGCCTTGGCCCACAGCGACAATCCCGCAGTGAAGAGAAGGTGGGCCGCTAGTGCTGTTCAGGCAGCTTTGAAGCCAAAAGCAAGTCGCTTGCAAAGCGGGAGAAGGTGAACTTTCCCATCAGTGTCCCGCTTTCAAGCTCGATGACAAAGCATGTTTATCTGATGATTCTGCCTAGCTACCTAGTACAAGGGAAAGCCTGCCTCCATCTGCTAAGAAAGGTTTTCACGTGGGGAGTGCCGTACATGCACAAGAGCATTCCCCCGCCGTGCAAAAGTTAGGCCTTGGTGAATCTGGATGGTCCCGGAAGTCCAGCATTGTCACAGGGAAAGCTGTCCGTTGTTTTCAGCCTGGAACTCAACATCCAGCTTCCGACGGCCGTAGGGAGACGTCCTTTGGGAGTTCACAGGTTTCATTTGTGAGGCACAGTGGCGTTTCTCAGACCCCAAATTCCTCCTTGGGGCACACCAGCGTGGAATGTCAGGCTGCTTAGAACGGCGGTCCTGAGGCCGTTTGAATGCTGTACAAACGAGAGCTGTCGAGCGATCCGGGCAGAGCTTTGCCATTACCGCGGCACCTTCACAGCGTTAAACCAAACGAACCCATTTGCTTCTGTTGGCTCAAACGCAACAGAAGAGTTGGACGGCATATAGTACCCTTTCACAGATGTGACAACGAACGTGAGTGCACAACGAGTCGTGAAATACGTAACAGAGTTGAAGCATTCCTTTAACACATGCTTCTTCGCTACTATGGCGCACCGAAGCTTACGATGGGAGAAACCTGGACTTGCACCTGAGGCCTGGGGTGCCATTTCTTTGGCTGGTAAGTTCCCGAGTGCTCCTGGAGGAGCTCCCAGCAAGGCACTGAGACCAGCATGCCTCATACGAGTACACTCATAGTACTTTCGTGACGCCTTCAGGCAGCCAAGAGAAGATGGGCAGCAGGAGTGTTTTTCAGGCAGCTTTCAAACCGCAACAGTCTCGCCTCCCACGGAGGAAAATAAGGTTTTGCCAGGGTAGCCTGGTTTCAAACATGAGCTCATGTAGTTACCCTCAGTCGTTTCTGACTACCTCAAGGAAACACACGGAACCCACAGGGCCCTTCCATGGAGATCCTTTGGCAACAGGGGCCTCTGCCTAGGCTGAACTGGGGAAGTATTTCAGTACCTTAGGTAGGCCTCGGTGACCATGGCTCTTGCACATCCCGACAGAGTTAAGTGTGAAAAGTGTACTGGTCTTCAGGCTGGACGCAGAGCTTAGCTTTCGCTTCTGTGAGAGTGCTGTCCTGAGCCCCGGCCTGAATCGTCAGCACACCGTGTATCGGCGGGGGCGTTCTCTTTCAGTCACTGAGGCCAGTCGACTTGCAAACAGAGTCTGCCCAGCGCTGCTTTCGCGAGGCTCTTTGACGACTGGGACACTCTTCCTTGGCAACCCAGAAAGCAGTACTTTTCCCTTGCTGTGAATGGGAAGAGTGCTCCCCAGGGGCCTATTTCGCCGAGGGTTCCTCAGAAGCCAGAGGACGCTCTTCGGGCACACAGCGGTCATCATGCGAAACGGGTGCACGATCGACTGTCCTATGTGTCCCCAGGGGCATAGCAGAGTTAAGGCGCTCCATTTCAGAGGATGGCTTCGTGGATACCAATGCACACCCAGCTCTGCTGCTATGAAACCCTGGAACTTCCCTTGTGGCCTTAGGGCAGCTTTCATTGGCCGGAGCTGAATTTGGAGTGCAGTAGGATGAGTTTCTAGAAGGGACTTGGCAGCACACTTTTGGCATTGAGAGAACGCAGCCTTGGCCCACAGCGACAATCCCGCAGTGAAGAGAAGGTGGGCCGCTAGTGCTGTTCAGGCAGCTTTGAAGCCAAAAGCAAGTCGCTTGCAAAGCGGGAGAAGGTGAACTTTCCCATCAGTGTCCCGCTTTCCAGCTGGATGACAAAGCATGTTTATCTGATGATTCTGCCTAGCTACCTAGTACAAGGGAAAGCCTGCCTCCATCTGCTAAGAAAGGTTTTCACGTGGGGAGTGCCGTACATGCACAAGAGCATTCCCCCGCCGTGCAAAAGTTAGGCCTTGGTGAATCTGGATGGTCCCGGAAGTCCAGCATTGTCACAGGGAAAGCTGTCCGTTGTTTTCAGCCTGGAACTCAACATCTAGCTTCCGACGGCCGTAGGGAGACGTCCTTTGGGAGTTCACAGGTTTCATTTGTGAGGCACAGTGGCGTTTCTCAGACCCCAAATTCCTCCTTGGGGCACACCAGCGTGGAATGTCAGGCTGCTTAGAACGGCGGTCCTGAGGCCGTTTGAATGCTGTACAAACGAGAGCTGTCGAGCGATCCGGGCAGAGCTTTGCCATTACCGCGGCACCTTCACAGCGTTAAACCAAACGAACCCATTTGCTTCTGTTGGCTCAAACGCAACAGAAGAGTTGGACGGCATACAGTACCCTTTCACAGATGTGACAACGAACGTGAGTGCACAACGAGTCGTGAAATACGTAACAGAGTTGAAGCATTCCTTTAACACATGCTTCTTCGCTACTATGGCGCACCGAAGCTTACGATGGGAGAAACCTGGACTTGCACCTGAGGCCTGGGGTGCCATTTCTTTGGCTGGTAAGTTCCCGAGTGCTCCTGGAGGAGCTCCCAGCAAGGCACTGAGACCAGCATGCCTCATACGAGTACACTCATAGTACTTTCGTGACGCCTTCAGGCAGCCAAGAGAAGATGGGCAGCAGGAGTGTTTTTCAGGCAGCTTTCAAACCGCAACAGTCTCGCCTCCCACGGAGGAAAATAAGGTTTTGCCAGGGTAGCCTGGTTTCAAACATGAGCTCATGTAGTTACCCTCAGTCGTTTCTGACTACCTCAAGGAAACACACGGAACCCACAGGGCCCTTCCATGGAGATCCTTTGGCAACAGGGGCCTCTGCCTAGGCTGAACTGGGGAAGTATTTCAGTACCTTAGGTAGGCCTCGGTGACCATGGCTCTTGCACATCCCGACAGAGTTAAGTGTGAAAAGTGTACTGGTCTTCAGGCTGGACGCAGAGCTTAGCTTTCGCTTCTGTGAGAGTGCTGTCCTGAGCCCCGGCCTGAATCGTCAGCACACCGTGTATCGGCGGGGGCGTTCTCTTTCAGTCACTGAGGCCAGTCGACTTGCAAACAGAGTCTGCCCAGCGCTGCTTTCGCGAGGCTCTTTGACGACTGGGACACTCTTCCTTGGCAACCCAGAAAGCAGTACTTTTCCCTTGCTGTGAATGGGAAGAGTGCTCCCCAGGGGCCTATTTCGCCGAGGGTTCCTCAGAAGCCAGAGGACGCTCTTCGGGCACACAGCGGTCATCATGCGAAACGGGTGCACGATCGACTGTCCTATGTGTCCCCAGGGGCATAGCAGAGTTAAGGCGCTCCATTTCAGAGGATGGCTTCGTGGATACCAATGCACACCCAGCTCTGCTGCTATGAAACCCTGGAACTTCCCTTGTGGCCTTAGGGCAGCTTTCATTGGCCGGAGCTGAATTTGGAGTGCAGTAGGATGAGTTTCTAGAAGGGACTTGGCAGCACACTTTTGGCATTGAGAGAACGCAGCCTTGGCCCACAGCGACAATCCCGCAGTGAAGAGAAGGTGGGCCGCTAGTGCTGTTCAGGCAGCTTTGAAGCCAAAAGCAAGTCGCTTGCAAAGCGGGAGAAGGTGAACTTTCCCATCAGTGTCCCGCTTTCCAGCTCGATGACAAAGCATGTTTATCTGATGATTCTGCCTAGCTACCTAGTACAAGGGAAAGCCTGCCTCCATCTGCTAAGAAAGGTTTTCACGTGGGGAGTGCCGTACATGCACAAGAGCATTCCCCCGCCGTGCAAAAGTTAGGCCTTGGTGAATCTGGATGGTCCCGGAAGTCCAGCATTGTCACAGGGAAAGCTGTCCGTTGTTTTCAGCCTGGAACTCAAAATCCAGCTTCCGACGGCCGTAGGGAGACGTCCTTTGGGAGTTCACAGGTTTCATTTGTGAGGCACAGTGGCATTTCTCAGACCCCAAATTCCTCCTTGGGGCACACCAGCGTGGAATGTCAGGCTGCTTAGAACGGCGGTCCTGAGGCCGTTTGAATGCTGTACAAACGAGAGCTGTCGAGCGATCCGGGCAGAGCTTTGCCATTACCGCGGCACCTTCACAGCGTTAAACCAAACGAACCCATTTGCTTCTGTTGGCTCAAACGCAACAGAAGAGTTGGACGGCATATAGTACCCTTTCACAGATGTGACAACGAACGTGAGTGCACAACGAGTCGTGAAATACGTAACAGAGTTGAAGCATTCCTTTAACACATGCTTCTTCGCTACTATGGCGCACCGAAGCTTACGATGGGAGAAACCTGGACTTGCACCTGAGGCCTGGGGTGCCATTTCTTTGGCTGGTAAGTTCCCGAGTGCTCCTGGAGGAGCTCCCAGCAAGGCACTGAGACCAGCATGCCTCATACGAGTACACTCATAGTACTTTCGTGACGCCTTCAGGCAGCCAAGAGAAGATGGGCAGCAGGAGTGTTTTTCAGGCAGCTTTCAAACCGCAACAGTCTCGCCTCCCACGGAGGAAAATAAGGTTTTGCCAGGGTAGCCTGGTTTCAAACATGAGCTCATGTAGTTACCCTCAGTCGTTTCTGGCTACCTCAAGGAAACACACGGAACCCACAGGGCCCTTCCATGGAGATCCTTTGGCAACAGGGGCCTCTGCCTAGGCTGAACTGGGGAAGTATTTCAGTACCTTAGGTAGGCCTCGGTGACCATGGCTCTTGCACATCCCGACAGAGTTAAGTGTGAAAAGTGTACTGGTCTTCAGGCTGGACGCAGAGCTTAGCTTTCGCTTCTGTGAGAGTGCTGTCCTGAGCCCCGGCCTGAATCGTCAGCACACCGTGTATCGGCGGGGGCGTTCTCTTTCAGTCACTGAGGCCAGTCGACTTGCAAACAGAGTCTGCCCAGCGCTGCTTTCGCGAGGCTCTTTGACGACTGGGACACTCTTCCTTGGCAACCCAGAAAGCAGTACTTTTCCCTTGCTGTGAATGGGAAGAGTGCTCCCCAGGGGCCTATTTCGCCGAGGGTTCCTCAGAAGCCAGAGGACGCTCTTCGGGCACACAGCGGTCATCATGCGAAACGGGTGCACGATCGACTGTCCTATGTGTCCCCAGGGGCATAGCAGAGTTAAGGCGCTCCATTTCAGAGGATGGCTTCGTGGATACCAATGCACACCCAGCTCTGCTGCTATGAAACCCTGGAACTTCCCTTGTGGCCTTAGGGCAGCTTTCATTGGCCGGAGCTGAATTTGGAGTGCAGTAGGATGAGTTTCTAGAAGGGACTTGGCAGCACACTTTTGGCATTGAGAGAACGCAGCCTTGGCCCACAGCGACAATCCCGCAGTGAAGAGAAGGTGGGCCGCTAGTGCTGTTCAGGCAGCTTTGAAGCCAAAAGCAAGTCGCTTGCAAAGCGGGAGAAGGTGAACTTTCCCATCAGTGTCCCGCTTTCAAGCTCGATGACAAAGCATGTTTATCTGATGATTCTGCCTAGCTACCTAGTACAAGGGAAAGCCTGCCTCCATCTGCTAAGAAAGGTTTTCACGTGGGGAGTGCCGTACATGCACAAGAGCATTCCCCCGCCGTGCAAAAGTTAGGCCTTGGTGAATCTGGATGGTCCCGGAAGTCCAGCATTGTCACAGGGAAAGCTGTCCGTTGTTTTCAGCCTGGAACTCAACATCTAGCTTCCGACGGCCGTAGGGAGACGTCCTTTGGGAGTTCACAGGTTTCATTTGTGAGGCACAGTGGCGTTTCTCAGACCCCAAATTCCTCCTTGGGGCACACCAGCGTGGAATGTCAGGCTGCTTAGAACGGCGGTCCTGAGGCCGTTTGAATGCTGTACAAACGAGAGCTGTCGAGCGATCCGGGCAGAGCTTTGCCATTACCGCGGCACCTTCACAGCGTTAAACCAAACGAACCCATTTGCTTCTGTTGGCTCAAACGCAACAGAAGAGTTGGACGGCATACAGTACCCTTTCACAGATGTGACAACGAACGTGAGTGCACAACGAGTCGTGAAATACGTAACAGAGTTGAAGCATTCCTTTAACACATGCTTCTTCGCTACTATGGCGCACCGAAGCTTACGATGGGAGAAACCTGGACTTGCACCTGAGGCCTGGGGTGCCATTTCTTTGGCTGGTAAGTTCCCGAGTGCTCCTGGAGGAGCTCCCAGCAAGGCACTGAGACCAGCATGCCTCATACGAGTACACTCATAGTACTTTCGTGACGCCTTCAGGCAGCCAAGAGAAGATGGGCAGCAGGAGTGTTTTTCAGGCAGCTTTCAAACCGCAACAGTCTCGCCTCCCACGGAGGAAAATAAGGTTTTGCCAGGGTAGCCTGGTTTCAAACATGAGCTCATGTAGTTACCCTCAGTCGTTTCTGACTACCTCAAGGAAACACACGGAACCCACAGGGCCCTTCCATGGAGATCCTTTGGCAACAGGGGCCTCTGCCTAGGCTGAACTGGGGAAGTATTTCAGTACCTTAGGTAGGCCTCGGTGACCATGGCTCTTGCACATCCCGACAGAGTTAAGTGTGAAAAGTGTACTGGTCTTCAGGCTGGACGCAGAGCTTAGCTTTCGCTTCTGTGAGAGTGCTGTCCTGAGCCCCGGCCTGAATCGTCAGCACACCGTGTATCGGCGGGGGCGTTCTCTTTCAGTCACTGAGGCCAGTCGACTTGCAAACAGAGTCTGCCCAGCGCTGCTTTCGCGAGGCTCTTTGACGACTGGGACACTCTTCCTTGGCAACCCAGAAAGCAGTACTTTTCCCTTGCTGTGAATGGGAAGAGTGCTCCCCAGGGGCCTATTTCGCCGAGGGTTCCTCAGAAGCCAGAGGACGCTCTTCGGGCACACAGCGGTCATCATGCGAAACGGGTGCACGATCGACTGTCCTATGTGTCCCCAGGGGCATAGCAGAGTTAAGGCGCTCCATTTCAGAGGATGGCTTCGTGGATACCAATGCACACCCAGCTCTGCTGCTATGAAACCCTGGAACTTCCCTTGTGGCCTTAGGGCAGCTTTCATTGGCCGGAGCTGAATTTGGAGTGCAGTAGGATGAGTTTCTAGAAGGGACTTGGCAGCACACTTTTGGCATTGAGAGAACGCAGCCTTGGCCCACAGCGACAATCCCGCAGTGAAGAGAAGGTGGGCCGCTAGTGCTGTTCAGGCAGCTTTGAAGCCAAAAGCAAGTCGCTTGCAAAGCGGGAGAAGGTGAACTTTCCCATCAGTGTCCCGCTTTCAAGCTCGATGACAAAGCATGTTTATCTGATGATTCTGCCTAGCTACCTAGTACAAGGGAAAGCCTGCCTCCATCTGCTAAGAAAGGTTTTCACGTGGGGAGTGCCGTACATGCACAAGAGCATTCCCCCGCCGTGCAAAAGTTAGGCCTTGGTGAATCTGGATGGTCCCGGAAGTCCAGCATTGTCACAGGGAAAGCTGTCCGTTGTTTTCAGCCTGGAACTCAACATCTAGCTTCCGACGGCCGTAGGGAGACGTCCTTTGGGAGTTCACAGGTTTCATTTGTGAGGCACAGTGGCGTTTCTCAGACCCCAAATTCCTCCTTGGGGCACACCAGCGTGGAATGTCAGGCTGCTTAGAACGGCGGTCCTGAGGCCGTTTGAATGCTGTACAAACGAGAGCTGTCGAGCGATCCGGGCAGAGCTTTGCCATTACCGCGGCACCTTCACAGCGTTAAACCAAACGAACCCATTTGCTTCTGTTGGCTCAAACGCAACAGAAGAGTTGGACGGCATACAGTACCCTTTCACAGATGTGACAACGAACGTGAGTGCACAACGAGTCGTGAAATACGTAACAGAGTTGAAGCATTCCTTTAACACATGCTTCTTCGCTACTATGGCGCACCGAAGCTTACGATGGGAGAAACCTGGACTTGCACCTGAGGCCTGGGGTGCCATTTCTTTGGCTGGTAAGTTCCCGAGTGCTCCTGGAGGAGCTCCCAGCAAGGCACTGAGACCAGCATGCCTCATACGAGTACACTCATAGTACTTTCGTGACGCCTTCAGGCAGCCAAGAGAAGATGGGCAGCAGGAGTGTTTTTCAGGCAGCTTTCAAACCGCAACAGTCTCGCCTCCCACGGAGGAAAATAAGGTTTTGCCAGGGTAGCCTGGTTTCAAACATGAGCTCATGTAGTTACCCTCAGTCGTTTCTGACTACCTCAAGGAAACACACGGAACCCACAGGGCCCTTCCATGGAGATCCTTTGGCAACAGGGGCCTCTGCCTAGGCTGAACTGGGGAAGTATTTCAGTACCTTAGGTAGGCCTCGGTGACCATGGCTCTTGCACATCCCGACAGAGTTAAGTGTGAAAAGTGTACTGGTCTTCAGGCTGGACGCAGAGCTTAGCTTTCGCTTCTGTGAGAGTGCTGTCCTGAGCCCCGGCCTGAATCGTCAGCACACCGTGTATCGGCGGGGGCGTTCTCTTTCAGTCACTGAGGCCAGTCGACTTGCAAACAGAGTCTGCCCAGCGCTGCTTTCGCGAGGCTCTTTGACGACTGGGACACTCTTCCTTGGCAACCCAGAAAGCAGTACTTTTCCCTTGCTGTGAATGGGAAGAGTGCTCCCCAGGGGCCTATTTCGCCGAGGGTTCCTCAGAAGCCAGAGGACGCTCTTCGGGCACACAGCGGTCATCATGCGAAACGGGTGCACGATCGACTGTCCTATGTGTCCCCAGGGGCATAGCAGAGTTAAGGCGCTCCATTTCAGAGGATGGCTTCGTGGATACCAATGCACACCCAGCTCTGCTGCTATGAAACCCTGGAACTTCCCTTGTGGCCTTAGGGCAGCTTTCATTGGCCGGAGCTGAATTTGGAGTGCAGTAGGATGAGTTTCTAGAAGGGACTTGGCAGCACACTTTTGGCATTGAGAGAACGCAGCCTTGGCCCACAGCGACAATCCCGCAGTGAAGAGAAGGTGGGCCGCTAGTGCTGTTCAGGCAGCTTTGAAGCCAAAAGCAAGTCGCTTGCAAAGCGGGAGAAGGTGAACTTTCCCATCAGTGTCCCGCTTTCAAGCTCGATGACAAAGCATGTTTATCTGATGATTCTGCCTAGCTACCTAGTACAAGGGAAAGCCTGCCTCCATCTGCTAAGAAAGGTTTTCACGTGGGGAGTGCCGTACATGCACAAGAGCATTCCCCCGCCGTGCAAAAGTTAGGCCTTGGTGAATCTGGATGGTCCCGGAAGTCCAGCATTGTCACAGGGAAAGCTGTCCGTTGTTTTCAGGCTGGAACTCAACATCCAGCTTCCGACGGCCGTAGGGAGACGCCCTTTGGGAGTTCACAGGTTTCATTTGTGAGGCACAGTGGCGTTTCTCAGACCCCAAATTCCTCCTTGGGGCACACCAGCGTGGAATGTCAGGCTGCTTAGAACGGCGGTCCTGAGGCCGTTTGAATGCTGTACAAACGAGAGCTGTCGAGCGATCCGGGCAGAGCTTTGCCATTACCGCGGCACCTTCACAGCGTTAAACCAAACGAACCCATTTGCTTCTGTTGGCTCAAACGCAACAGAAGAGTTGGACGGCATACAGTACCCTTTCACAGATGTGACAACGAACGTGAGTGCACAACGAGTCGTGAAATACGTAACAGAGTTGAAGCATTCCTTTAACACATGCTTCTTCGCTACTATGGCGCACCGAAGCTTACGATGGGAGAAACCTGGACTTGCACCTGAGGCCTGGGGTGCCATTTCTTTGGCTGGTAAGTTCCCGAGTGCTCCTGGAGGAGCTCCCAGCAAGGCACTGAGACCAGCATGCCTCATACGAGTACACTCATAGTACTTTCGTGACGCCTTCAGGCAGCCAAGAGAAGATGGGCAGCAGGAGTGTTTTTCAGGCAGCTTTCAAACCGCAACAGTCTCGCCTCCCACGGAGGAAAATAAGGTTTTGCCAGGGTAGCCTGGTTTCAAACATGAGCTCATGTAGTTACCCTCAGTCGTTTCTGACTACCTCAAGGAAACACACGGAACCCACAGGGCCCTTCCATGGAGATCCTTTGGCAACAGGGGCCTCTGCCTAGGCTGAACTGGGGAAGTATTTCAGTACCTTAGGTAGGCCTCGGTGACCATGGCTCTTGCACATCCCGACAGAGTTAAGTGTGAAAAGTGTACTGGTCTTCAGGCTGGACGCAGAGCTTAGCTTTCGCTTCTGTGAGAGTGCTGTCCTGAGCCCCGGCCTGAATCGTCAGCACACCGTGTATCGGCGGGGGCATTCTCTTTCAGTCACTGAGGCCAGTCGACTTGCAAACAGAGTCTGCCCAGCACTGCTTTCGCGAGGCTCTTTGACGACTGGGACACTCTTCCTTGGCAACCCAGAAAGCAGTACTTTTCCCTTGCTGTGAATGGGAAGAGTGCTCCCCAGGGGCCTATTTCGCCGAGGGTTCCTCAGAAGCCAGAGGACGCTCTTCGGGCACACAGCGGTCATCATGCGAAACGGGTGCACGATCGACTGTCCTATGTGTCCCCAGGGGCATAGCAGAGTTAAGGCGCTCCATTTCAGAGGATGGCTTCGTGGATACCAATGCACACCCAGCTCTGCTGCTATGAAACCCTGGAACTTCCCTTGTGGCCTTAGGGCAGCTTTCATTGGCCGGAGCTGAATTTGGAGTGCAGTAGGATGAGTTTCTAGAAGGGACTTGGCAGCACACTTTTGGCATTGAGAGAACGCAGCCTTGGCCCACAGCGACAATCCCGCAGTGAAGAGAAGGTGGGCCGCTAGTGCTGTTCAGGCAGCTTTGAAGCCAAAAGCAAGTCGCTTGCAAAGCGGGAGAAGGTGAACTTTCCCATCAGTGTCCCGCTTTCAAGCTCGATGACAAAGCATGTTTATCTGATGATTCTGCCTAGCTACCTAGTACAAGGGAAAGCCTGCCTCCATCTGCTAAGAAAGGTTTTCACGTGGGGAGTGCCGTACATGCACAAGAGCATTCCCCCGCCGTGCAAAAGTTAGGCCTTGGTGAATCTGGATGGTCCCGGAAGTCCAGCATTGTCACAGGGAAAGCTGTCCGTTGTTTTCAGGCTGGAACTCAACATCCAGCTTCCGACGGCCGTAGGGAGACGTCCTTTGGGAGTTCACAGGTTTCATTTGTGAGGCACAGTGGCGTTTCTCAGACCCCAAATTCCTCCTTGGGGCACACCAGCGTGGAATGTCAGGCTGCTTAGAACGGCGGTCCTGAGGCCGTTTGAATGCTGTACAAACGAGAGCTGTCGAGCGATCCGGGCAGAGCTTTGCCATTACCGCGGCACCTTCACAGCGTTAAACCAAACGAACCCATTTGCTTCTGTTGGCTCAAACGCAACAGAAGAGTTGGACGGCATACAGTACCCTTTCACAGATGTGACAACGAACGTGAGTGCACAACGAGTCGTGAAATACGTAACAGAGTTGAAGCATTCCTTTAACACATGCTTCTTCGCTACTATGGCGCACCGAAGCTTACGATGGGAGAAACCTGGACTTGCACCTGAGGCCTGGGGTGCCATTTCTTTGGCTGGTAAGTTCCCGAGTGCTCCTGGAGGAGCTCCCAGCAAGGCACTGAGACCAGCATGCCTCATACGAGTACACTCATAGTACTTTCGTGACGCCTTCAGGCAGCCAAGAGAAGATGGGCAGCAGGAGTGTTTTTCAGGCAGCTTTCAAACCGCAACAGTCTCGCCTCCCACGGAGGAAAATAAGGTTTTGCCAGGGTAGCCTGGTTTCAAACATGAGCTCATGTAGTTACCCTCAGTCGTTTCTGACTACCTCAAGGAAACACACGGAACCCACAGGGCCCTTCCATGGAGATCCTTTGGCAACAGGGGCCTCTGCCTAGGCTGAACTGGGGAAGTATTTCAGTACCTTAGGTAGGCCTCGGTGACCATGGCTCTTGCACATCCCGACAGAGTTAAGTGTGAAAAGTGTACTGGTCTTCAGGCTGGACGCAGAGCTTAGCTTTCGCTTCTGTGAGAGTGCTGTCCTGAGCCCCGGCCTGAATCGTCAGCACACCGTGTATCGGCGGGGGCGTTCTCTTTCAGTCACTGAGGCCAGTCGACTTGCAAACAGAGTCTGCCCAGCGCTGCTTTCGCGAGGCTCTTTGACGACTGGGACACTCTTCCTTGGCAACCCAGAAAGCAGTACTTTTCCCTTGCTGTGAATGGGAAGAGTGCTCCCCAGGGGCCTATTTCGCCGAGGGTTCCTCAGAAGCCAGAGGACGCTCTTCGGGCACACAGCGGTCATCATGCGAAACGGGTGCACGATCGACTGTCCTATGTGTCCCCAGGGGCATAGCAGAGTTAAGGCGCTCCATTTCAGAGGATGGCTTCGTGGATACCAATGCACACCCAGCTCTGCTGCTATGAAACCCTGGAACTTCCCTTGTGGCCTTAGGGCAGCTTTCATTGGCCGGAGCTGAATTTGGAGTGCAGTAGGATGAGTTTCTAGAAGGGACTTGGCAGCACACTTTTGGCATTGAGAGAACGCAGCCTTGGCCCACAGCGACAATCCCGCAGTGAAGAGAAGGTGGGCCGCTAGTGCTGTTCAGGCAGCTTTGAAGCCAAAAGCAAGTCGCTTGCAAAGCGGGAGAAGGTGAACTTTCCCATCAGTGTCCCGCTTTCAAGCTCGATGACAAAGCATGTTTATCTGATGATTCTGCCTAGCTACCTAGTACAAGGGAAAGCCTGCCTCCATCTGCTAAGAAAGGTTTTCACGTGGGGAGTGCCGTACATGCACAAGAGCATTCCCCCGCCGTGCAAAAGTTAGGCCTTGGTGAATCTGGATGGTCCCGGAAGTCCAGCATTGTCACAGGGAAAGCTGTCCGTTGTTTTCAGGCTGGAACTCAACATCCAGCTTCCGACGGCCGTAGGGAGACGCCCTTTGGGAGTTCACAGGTTTCATTTGTGAGGCACAGTGGCGTTTCTCAGACCCCAAATTCCTCCTTGGGGCACACCAGCGTGGAATGTCAGGCTGCTTAGAACGGCGGTCCTGAGGCCGTTTGAATGCTGTACAAACGAGAGCTGTCGAGCGATCCGGGCAGAGCTTTGCCATTACCGCGGCACCTTCACAGCGTTAAACCAAACGAACCCATTTGCTTCTGTTGGCTCAAACGCAACAGAAGAGTTGGACGGCATACAGTACCCTTTCACAGATGTGACAACGAACGTGAGTGCACAACGAGTCGTGAAATACGTAACAGAGTTGAAGCATTCCTTTAACACATGCTTCTTCGCTACTATGGCGCACCGAAGCTTACGATGGGAGAAACCTGGACTTGCACCTGAGGCCTGGGGTGCCATTTCTTTGGCTGGTAAGTTCCCGAGTGCTCCTGGAGGAGCTCCCAGCAAGGCACTGAGACCAGCATGCCTCATACGAGTACACTCATAGTACTTTCGTGACGCCTTCAGGCAGCCAAGAGAAGATGGGCAGCAGGAGTGTTTTTCAGGCAGCTTTCAAACCGCAACAGTCTCGCCTCCCACGGAGGAAAATAAGGTTTTGCCAGGGTAGCCTGGTTTCAAACATGAGCTCATGTAGTTACCCTCAGTCGTTTCTGACTACCTCAAGGAAACACACGGAACCCACAGGGCCCTTCCATGGAGATCCTTTGGCAACAGGGGCCTCTGCCTAGGCTGAACTGGGGAAGTATTTCAGTACCTTAGGTAGGCCTCGGTGACCATGGCTCTTGCACATCCCGACAGAGTTAAGTGTGAAAAGTGTACTGGTCTTCAGGCTGGACGCAGAGCTTAGCTTTCGCTTCTGTGAGAGTGCTGTCCTGAGCCCCGGCCTGAATCGTCAGCACACCGTGTATCGGCGGGGGCGTTCTCTTTCAGTCACTGAGGCCAGTCGACTTGCAAACAGAGTCTGCCCAGCGCTGCTTTCGCGAGGCTCTTTGACGACTGGGACACTCTTCCTTGGCAACCCAGAAAGCAGTACTTTTCCCTTGCTGTGAATGGGAAGAGTGCTCCCCAGGGGCCTATTTCGCCGAGGGTTCCTCAGAAGCCAGAGGACGCTCTTCGGGCACACAGCGGTCATCATGCGAAACGGGTGCACGATCGACTGTCCTATGTGTCCCCAGGGGCATAGCAGAGTTAAGGCGCTCCATTTCAGAGGATGGCTTCGTGGATACCAATGCACACCCAGCTCTGCTGCTATGAAACCCTGGAACTTCCCTTGTGGCCTTAGGGCAGCTTTCATTGGCCGGAGCTGAATTTGGAGTGCAGTAGGATGAGTTTCTAGAAGGGACTTGGCAGCACACTTTTGGCATTGAGAGAACGCAGCCTTGGCCCACAGCGACAATCCCGCAGTGAAGAGAAGGTGGGCCGCTAGTGCTGTTCAGGCAGCTTTGAAGCCAAAAGCAAGTCGCTTGCAAAGCGGGAGAAGGTGAACTTTCCCATCAGTGTCCCGCTTTCAAGCTCGATGACAAAGCATGTTTATCTGATGATTCTGCCTAGCTACCTAGTACAAGGGAAAGCCTGCCTCCATCTGCTAAGAAAGGTTTTCACGTGGGGAGTGCCGTACATGCACAAGAGCATTCCCCCGCCGTGCAAAAGTTAGGCCTTGGTGAATCTGGATGGTCCCGGAAGTCCAGCATTGTCACAGGGAAAGCTGTCCGTTGTTTTCAGGCTGGAACTCAACATCTAGCTTCCGACGGCCGTAGGGAGACGTCCTTTGGGAGTTCACAGGTTTCATTTGTGAGGCACAGTGGCGTTTCTCAGACCCCAAATTCCTCCTTGGGGCACACCAGCGTGGAATGTCAGGCTGCTTAGAACGGCGGTCCTGAGGCCGTTTGAATGCTGTACAAACGAGAGCTGTCGAGCGATCCGGGCAGAGCTTTGCCATTACCGCGGCACCTTCACAGCGTTAAACCAAACGAACCCATTTGCTTCTGTTGGCTCAAACGCAACAGAAGAGTTGGACGGCATACAGTACCCTTTCACAGATGTGACAACGAACGTGAGTGCACAACGAGTCGTGAAATACGTAACAGAGTTGAAGCATTCCTTTAACACATGCTTCTTCGCTACTATGGCGCACCGAAGCTTACGATGGGAGAAACCTGGACTTGCACCTGAGGCCTGGGGTGCCATTTCTTTGGCTGGTAAGTTCCCGAGTGCTCCTGGAGGAGCTCCCAGCAAGGCACTGAGACCAGCATGCCTCATACGAGTACACTCATAGTACTTTCGTGACGCCTTCAGGCAGCCAAGAGAAGATGGGCAGCAGGAGTGTTTTTCAGGCAGCTTTCAAACCGCAACAGTCTCGCCTCCCACGGAGGAAAATAAGGTTTTGCCAGGGTAGCCTGGTTTCAAACATGAGCTCATGTAGGTACCCTCAGTCGTTTCTGACTACCTCAAGGAAACACACGGAACCCACAGGGCCCTTCCATGGAGATCCTTTGGCAACAGGGGCCTCTGCCTAGGCTGAACTGGGGAAGTATTTCAGTACCTTAGGTAGGCCTCGGTGACCATGGCTCTTGCACATCCCGACAGAGTTAAGTGTGAAAAGTGTACTGGTCTTCAGGCTGGACGCAGAGCTTAGCTTTCGCTTCTGTGAGAGTGCTGTCCTGAGCCCCGGCCTGAATCGTCAGCACACCGTGTATCGGCGGGGGCGTTCTCTTTCAGTCACTGAGGCCAGTCGACTTGCAAACAGAGTCTGCCCAGTGCTGCTTTCGCGAGGCTCTTTGACGACTGGGACACTCTTCCTTGGCAACCCAGAAAGCAGTACTTTTCCCTTGCTGTGAATGGGAAGAGTGCTCCCCAGGGGCCTATTTCGCCGAGGGTTCCTCAGAAGCCAGAGGACGCTCTTCGGGCACACAGCGGTCATCATGCGAAACGGGTGCACGATCGACTGTCCTATGTGTCCCCAGGGGCATAGCAGAGTTAAGGCGCTCCATTTCAGAGGATGGCTTCGTGGATACCAATGCACACCCAGCTCCGCTGCTATGAAACCCTGGAACTTCCCTTGTGGCCTTAGGGCAGCTTTCATTGGCCGGAGCTGAATTTGGAGTGCAGTAGGATGAGTTTCTAGAAGGGACTTGGCAGCACACTTTTGGCATTGAGAGAACGCAGCCTTGGCCCACAGCGACAATCCCGCAGTGAAGAGAAGGTGGGCCGCTAGTGCTGTTCAGGCAGCTTTGAAGCCAAAAGCAAGTCGCTTGCAAAGCGGGAGAAGGTGAACTTTCCCATCAGTGTCCCGCTTTCAAGCTCGATGACAAAGCATGTTTATCTGATGATTCTGCCTAGCTACCTAGTACAAGGGAAAGCCTGCCTCCATCTGCTAAGAAAGGTTTTCACGTGGGGAGTGCCGTACATGCACAAGAGCATTCCCCCGCCGTGCAAAAGTTAGGCCTTGGTGAATCTGGATGGTCCCGGAAGTCCAGCATTGTCACAGGGAAAGCTGTCCGTTGTTTTCAGGCTGGAACTCAACATCCAGCTTCCGACGGCCGTAGGGAGACGCTCTTTGGGAGTTCACAGGTTTCATTTGTGAGGCACAGTGGCGTTTCTCAGACCCCAAATTCCTCCTTGGGGCACACCAGCGTGGAATGTCAGGCTGCTTAGAACGGCGGTCCTGAGGCCGTTTGAATGCTGTACAAACGAGAGCTGTCGAGCGATCCGGGCAGAGCTTTGCCATTACCGCGGCACCTTCACAGCGTTAAACCAAACGAACCCATTTGCTTCTGTTGGCTCAAACGCAACAGAAGAGTTGGACGGCATACAGTACCCTTTCACAGATGTGACAACGAACGTGAGTGCACAACGAGTCGTGAAATACGTAACAGAGTTGAAGCATTCCTTTAACACATGCTTCTTCGCTACTATGGCGCACCGAAGCTTACGATGGGAGAAACCTGGACTTGCACCTGAGGCCTGGGGTGCCATTTCTTTGGCTGGTAAGTTCCCGAGTGCTCCTGGAGGAGCTCCCAGCAAGGCACTGAGACCAGCATGCCTCATACGAGTACACTCATAGTACTTTCGTGACGCCTTCAGGCAGCCAAGAGAAGATGGGCAGCAGGAGTGTTTTTCAGGCAGCTTTCAAACCGCAACAGTCTCGCCTCCCACGGAGGA
The DNA here is from genome assembly GCF_028564815.1 of Eubalaena glacialis. Lineage (NCBI taxonomy): Eukaryota > Metazoa > Chordata > Mammalia > Artiodactyla > Balaenidae > Eubalaena > Eubalaena glacialis. The sequence continues at coordinate 208,495 of NW_026871347.1, forward strand.
AAATAAGGTTTTGCCAGGGTAGCCTGGTTTCAAACATGAGCTCATGTAGTTACCCTCAGTCGTTTCTGACTACCTCAAGGAAACACACGGAACCCACAGGGCCCTTCCATGGAGATCCTTTGGCAACAGGGGCCTCTGCCTAGGCTGAACTGGGGAAGTATTTCAGTACCTTAGGTAGGCCTCGGTGACCATGGCTCTTGCACATCCCGACAGAGTTAAGTGTGAAAAGTGTACTGGTCTTCAGGCTGGACGCAGAGCTTAGCTTTCGCTTCTGTGAGAGTGCTGTCCTGAGCCCCGGCCTGAATCGTCAGCACACCGTGTATCGGCGGGGGCGTTCTCTTTCAGTCACTGAGGCCAGTCGACTTGCAAACAGAGTCTGCCCAGCGCTGCTTTCGCGAGGCTCTTTGACGACTGGGACACTCTTCCTTGGCAACCCAGAAAGCAGTACTTTTCCCTTGCTGTGAATGGGAAGAGTGCTCCCCAGGGGCCTATTTCGCCGAGGGTTCCTCAGAAGCCAGAGGACGCTCTTCGGGCACACAGCGGTCATCATGCGAAACGGGTGCACGATCGACTGTCCTATGTGTCCCCAGGGGCATAGCAGAGTTAAGGCGCTCCATTTCAGAGGATGGCTTCGTGGATACCAATGCACACCCAGCTCTGCTGCTATGAAACCCTGGAACTTCCCTTGTGGCCTTAGGGCAGCTTTCATTGGCCGGAGCTGAATTTGGAGTGCAGTAGGATGAGTTTCTAGAAGGGACTTGGCAGCACACTTTTGGCATTGAGAGAACGCAGCCTTGGCCCACAGCGACAATCCCGCAGTGAAGAGAAGGTGGGCCGCTAGTGCTGTTCAGGCAGCTTTGAAGCCAAAAGCAAGTCGCTTGCAAAGCGGGAGAAGGTGAACTTTCCCATCAGTGTCCCGCTTTCCAGCTCGATGACAAAGCATGTTTATCTGATGATTCTGCCTAGCTACCTAGTACAAGGGAAAGCCTGCCTCCATCTGCTAAGAAAGGTTTTCACGTGGGGAGTGCCGTACATGCACAAGAGCATTCCCCCGCCGTGCAAAAGTTAGGCCTTGGTGAATCTGGATGGTCCCGGAAGTCCAGCATTGTCACAGGGAAAGCTGTCCGTTGTTTTCAGCCTGGAACTCAACATCTAGCTTCCGACGGCCGTAGGGAGACGTCCTTTGGGAGTTCACAGGTTTCATTTGTGAGGCACAGTGGCGTTTCTCAGACCCCAAATTCCTCCTTGGGGCACACCAGCGTGGAATGTCAGGCTGCTTAGAACGGCGGTCCTGAGGCCGTTTGAATGCTGTACAAACGAGAGCTGTCGAGCGATCCGGGCAGAGCTTTGCCATTACCGCGGCACCTTCACAGCGTTAAACCAAACGAACCCATTTGCTTCTGTTGGCTCAAACGCAACAGAAGAGTTGGACGGCATACAGTACCCTTTCACAGATGTGACAACGAACGTGAGTGCACAACGAGTCGTGAAATACGTAACAGAGTTGAAGCATTCCTTTAACACATGCTTCTTCGCTACTATGGCGCACCGAAGCTTACGATGGGAGAAACCTGGACTTGCACCTGAGGCCTGGGGTGCCATTTCTTTGGCTGGTAAGTTCCCGAGTGCTCCTGGAGGAGCTCCCAGCAAGGCACTGAGACCAGCATGCCTCATACGAGTACACTCATAGTACTTTCGTGACGCCTTCAGGCAGCCAAGAGAAGATGGGCAGCAGGAGTGTTTTTCAGGCAGCTTTCAAACCGCAACAGTCTCGCCTCCCACGGAGGAAAATAAGGTTTTGCCAGGGTAGCCTGGTTTCAAACATGAGCTCATGTAGTTACCCTCAGTCGTTTCTGACTACCTCAAGGAAACACACGGAACCCACAGGGCCCTTCCATGGAGATCCTTTGGCAACAGGGGCCTCTGCCTAGGCTGAACTGGGGAAGTATTTCAGTACCTTAGGTAGGCCTCGGTGACCATGGCTCTTGCACATCCCGACAGAGTTAAGTGTGAAAAGTGTACTGGTCTTCAGGCTGGACGCAGAGCTTAGCTTTCGCTTCTGTGAGAGTGCTGTCCTGAGCCCCGGCCTGAATCGTCAGCACACCGTGTATCGGCGGGGGCGTTCTCTTTCAGTCACTGAGGCCAGTCGACTTGCAAACAGAGTCTGCCCAGCGCTGCTTTCGCGAGGCTCTTTGACGACTGGGACACTCTTCCTTGGCAACCCAGAAAGCAGTACTTTTCCCTTGCTGTGAATGGGAAGAGTGCTCCCCAGGGGCCTATTTCGCCGAGGGTTCCTCAGAAGCCAGAGGACGCTCTTCGGGCACACAGCGGTCATCATGCGAAACGGGTGCACGATCGACTGTCCTATGTGTCCCCAGGGGCATAGCAGAGTTAAGGCGCTCCATTTCAGAGGATGGCTTCGTGGATACCAATGCACACCCAGCTCTGCTGCTATGAAACCCTGGAACTTCCCTTGTGGCCTTAGGGCAGCTTTCATTGGCCGGAGCTGAATTTGGAGTGCAGTAGGATGAGTTTCTAGAAGGGACTTGGCAGCACACTTTTGGCATTGAGAGAACGCAGCCTTGGCCCACAGCGACAATCCCGCAGTGAAGAGAAGGTGGGCCGCTAGTGCTGTTCAGGCAGCTTTGAAGCCAAAAGCAAGTCGCTTGCAAAGCGGGAGAAGGTGAACTTTCCCATCAGTGTCCCGCTTTCCAGCTCGATGACAAAGCATGTTTATCTGATGATTCTGCCTAGCTACCTAGTACAAGGGAAAGCCTGCCTCCATCTGCTAAGAAAGGTTTTCACGTGGGGAGTGCCGTACATGCACAAGAGCATTCCCCCGCCGTGCAAAAGTTAGGCCTTGGTGAATCTGGATGGTCCCGGAAGTCCAGCATTGTCACAGGGAAAGCTGTCCGTTGTTTTCAGGCTGGAACTCAACATCTAGCTTCCGACGGCCGTAGGGAGACGCCCTTTGGGAGTTCACAGGTTTCATTTGTGAGGCACAGTGGCGTTTCTCAGACCCCAAATTCCTCCTTGGGGCACACCAGCGTGGAATGTCAGGCTGCTTAGAACGGCGGTCCTGAGGCCGTTTGAATGCTGTACAAACGAGAGCTGTCGAGCGATCCGGGCAGAGCTTTGCCATTACCGCGGCACCTTCACAGCGTTAAACCAAACGAACCCATTTGCTTCTGTTGGCTCAAACGCAACAGAAGAGTTGGACGGCATACAGTACCCTTTCACAGATGTGACAACGAACGTGAGTGCACAACGAGTCGTGAAATACGTAACAGAGTTGAAGCATTCCTTTAACACATGCTTCTTCGCTACTATGGCGCACCGAAGCTTACGATGGGAGAAACCTGGACTTGCACCTGAGGCCTGGGGTGCCATTTCTTTGGCTGGTAAGTTCCCGAGTGCTCCTGGAGGAGCTCCCAGCAAGGCACTGAGACCAGCATGCCTCATACGAGTACACTCATAGTACTTTCGTGACGCCTTCAGGCAGCCAAGAGAAGATGGGCAGCAGGAGTGTTTTTCAGGCAGCTTTCAAACCGCAACAGTCTCGCCTCCCACGGAGGAAAATAAGGTTTTGCCAGGGTAGCCTGGTTTCAAACATGAGCTCATGTAGGTACCCTCAGTCGTTTCTGACTACCTCAAGGAAACACACGGAACCCACAGGGCCCTTCCATGGAGATCCTTTGGCAACAGGGGCCTCTGCCTAGGCTGAACTGGGGAAGTATTTCAGTACCTTAGGTAGGCCTCGGTGACCATGGCTCTTGCACATCCCGACAGAGTTAAGTGTGAAAAGTGTACTGGTCTTCAGGCTGGACGCAGAGCTTAGCTTTCGCTTCTGTGAGAGTGCTGTCCTGAGCCCCGGCCTGAATCGTCAGCACACCGTGTATCGGCGGGGGCGTTCTCTTTCAGTCACTGAGGCCAGTCGACTTGCAAACAGAGTCTGCCCAGTGCTGCTTTCGCGAGGCTCTTTGACGACTGGGACACTCTTCCTTGGCAACCCAGAAAGCAGTACTTTTCCCTTGCTGTGAATGGGAAGAGTGCTCCCCAGGGGCCTATTTCGCCGAGGGTTCCTCAGAAGCCAGAGGACGCTCTTCGGGCACACAGCGGTCATCATGCGAAACGGGTGCACGATCGACTGTCCTATGTGTCCCCAGGGGCATAGCAGAGTTAAGGCGCTCCATTTCAGAGGATGGCTTCGTGGATACCAATGCACACCCAGCTCCGCTGCTATGAAACCCTGGAACTTCCCTTGTGGCCTTAGGGCAGCTTTCATTGGCCGGAGCTGAATTTGGAGTGCAGTAGGATGAGTTTCTAGAAGGGACTTGGCAGCACACTTTTGGCATTGAGAGAACGCAGCCTTGGCCCACAGCGACAATCCCGCAGTGAAGAGAAGGTGGGCCGCTAGTGCTGTTCAGGCAGCTTTGAAGCCAAAAGCAAGTCGCTTGCAAAGCGGGAGAAGGTGAACTTTCCCATCAGTGTCCCGCTTTCAAGCTCGATGACAAAGCATGTTTATCTGATGATTCTGCCTAGCTACCTAGTACAAGGGAAAGCCTGCCTCCATCTGCTAAGAAAGGTTTTCACGTGGGGAGTGCCGTACATGCACAAGAGCATTCCCCCGCCGTGCAAAAGTTAGGCCTTGGTGAATCTGGATGGTCCCGGAAGTCCAGCATTGTCACAGGGAAAGCTGTCCGTTGTTTTCAGGCTGGAACTCAACATCCAGCTTCCGACGGCCGTAGGGAGACGCCCTTTGGGAGTTCACAGGTTTCATTTGTGAGGCACAGTGGCGTTTCTCAGACCCCAAATTCCTCCTTGGGGCACACCAGCGTGGAATGTCAGGCTGCTTAGAACGGCGGTCCTGAGGCCGTTTGAATGCTGTACAAACGAGAGCTGTCGAGCGATCCGGGCAGAGCTTTGCCATTACCGCGGCACCTTCACAGCGTTAAACCAAACGAACCCATTTGCTTCTGTTGGCTCAAACGCAACAGAAGAGTTGGACGGCATACAGTACCCTTTCACAGATGTGACAACGAACGTGAGTGCACAACGAGTCGTGAAATACGTAACAGAGTTGAAGCATTCCTTTAACACATGCTTCTTCGCTACTATGGCGCACCGAAGCTTACGATGGGAGAAACCTGGACTTGCACCTGAGGCCTGGGGTGCCATTTCTTTGGCTGGTAAGTTCCCGAGTGCTCCTGGAGGAGCTCCCAGCAAGGCACTGAGACCAGCATGCCTCATACGAGTACACTCATAGTACTTTCGTGACGCCTTCAGGCAGCCAAGAGAAGATGGGCAGCAGGAGTGTTTTTCAGGCAGCTTTCAAACCGCAACAGTCTCGCCTCCCACGGAGGAAAATAAGGTTTTGCCAGGGTAGCCTGGTTTCAAACATGAGCTCATGTAGTTACCCTCAGTCGTTTCTGACTACCTCAAGGAAACACACGGAACCCACAGGGCCCTTCCATGGAGATCCTTTGGCAACAGGGGCCTCTGCCTAGGCTGAACTGGGGAAGTATTTCAGTACCTTAGGTAGGCCTCGGTGACCATGGCTCTTGCACATCCCGACAGAGTTAAGTGTGAAAAGTGTACTGGTCTTCAGGCTGGACGCAGAGCTTAGCTTTCGCTTCTGTGAGAGTGCTGTCCTGAGCCCCGGCCTGAATCGTCAGCACACCGTGTATCGGCGGGGGCGTTCTCTTTCAGTCACTGAGGCCAGTCGACTTGCAAACAGAGTCTGCCCAGCGCTGCTTTCGCGAGGCTCTTTGACGACTGGGACACTCTTCCTTGGCAACCCAGAAAGCAGTACTTTTCCCTTGCTGTGAATGGGAAGAGTGCTCCCCAGGGGCCTATTTCGCCGAGGGTTCCTCAGAAGCCAGAGGACGCTCTTCGGGCACACAGCGGTCATCATGCGAAACGGGTGCACGATCGACTGTCCTATGTGTCCCCAGGGGCATAGCAGAGTTAAGGCGCTCCATTTCAGAGGATGGCTTCGTGGATACCAATGCACACCCAGCTCTGCTGCTATGAAACCCTGGAACTTCCCTTGTGGCCTTAGGGCAGCTTTCATTGGCCGGAGCTGAATTTGGAGTGCAGTAGGATGAGTTTCTAGAAGGGACTTGGCAGCACACTTTTGGCATTGAGAGAACGCAGCCTTGGCCCACAGCGACAATCCCGCAGTGAAGAGAAGGTGGGCCGCTAGTGCTGTTCAGGCAGCTTTGAAGCCAAAAGCAAGTCGCTTGCAAAGCGGGAGAAGGTGAACTTTCCCATCAGTGTCCCGCTTTCCAGCTCGATGACAAAGCATGTTTATCTGATGATTCTGCCTAGCTACCTAGTACAAGGGAAAGCCTGCCTCCATCTGCTAAGAAAGGTTTTCACGTGGGGAGTGCCGTACATGCACAAGAGCATTCCCCCGCCGTGCAAAAGTTAGGCCTTGGTGAATCTGGATGGTCCCGGAAGTCCAGCATTGTCACAGGGAAAGCTGTCCGTTGTTTTCAGCCTGGAACTCAACATCTAGCTTCCGACGGCCGTAGGGAGACGTCCTTTGGGAGTTCACAGGTTTCATTTGTGAGGCACAGTGGCGTTTCTCAGACCCCAAATTCCTCCTTGGGGCACACCAGCGTGGAATGTCAGGCTGCTTAGAACGGCGGTCCTGAGGCCGTTTGAATGCTGTACAAACGAGAGCTGTCGAGCGATCCGGGCAGAGCTTTGCCATTACCGCGGCACCTTCACAGCGTTAAACCAAACGAACCCATTTGCTTCTGTTGGCTCAAACGCAACAGAAGAGTTGGACGGCATACAGTACCCTTTCACAGATGTGACAACGAACGTGAGTGCACAACGAGTCGTGAAATACGTAACAGAGTTGAAGCATTCCTTTAACACATGCTTCTTCGCTACTATGGCGCACCGAAGCTTACGATGGGAGAAACCTGGACTTGCACCTGAGGCCTGGGGTGCCATTTCTTTGGCTGGTAAGTTCCCGAGTGCTCCTGGAGGAGCTCCCAGCAAGGCACTGAGACCAGCATGCCTCATACGAGTACACTCATAGTACTTTCGTGACGCCTTCAGGCAGCCAAGAGAAGATGGGCAGCAGGAGTGTTTTTCAGGCAGCTTTCAAACCGCAACAGTCTCGCCTCCCACGGAGGAAAATAAGGTTTTGCCAGGGTAGCCTGGTTTCAAACATGAGCTCATGTAGTTACCCTCAGTCGTTTCTGACTACCTCAAGGAAACACACGGAACCCACAGGGCCCTTCCATGGAGATCCTTTGGCAACAGGGGCCTCTGCCTAGGCTGAACTGGGGAAGTATTTCAGTACCTTAGGTAGGCCTCGGTGACCATGGCTCTTGCACATCCCGACAGAGTTAAGTGTGAAAAGTGTACTGGTCTTCAGGCTGGACGCAGAGCTTAGCTTTCACTTCTGTGAGAGTGCTGTCCTGAGCCCCGGCCTGAATCGTCAGCACACCGTGTATCGGCGGGGGCGTTCTCTTTCAGTCACTGAGGCCAGTCGACTTGCAAACAGAGTCTGCCCAGCGCTGCTTTCGCGAGGCTCTTTGACGACTGGGACACTCTTCCTTGGCAACCCAGAAAGCAGTACTTTTCCCTTGCTGTGAATGGGAAGAGTGCTCCCCAGGGGCCTATTTCGCCGAGGGTTCCTCAGAAGCCAGAGGACGCTCTTCGGGCACACAGCGGTCATCATGCGAAACGGGTGCACGATCGACTGTCCTATGTGTCCCCAGGGGCATAGCAGAGTTAAGGCGCTCCATTTCAGAGGATGGCTTCGTGGATACCAATGCACACCCAGCTCTGCTGCTATGAAACCCTGGAACTTCCCTTGTGGCCTTAGGGCAGCTTTCATTGGCCGGAGCTGAATTTGGAGTGCAGTAGGATGAGTTTCTAGAAGGGACTTGGCAGCACACTTTTGGCATTGAGAGAACGCAGCCTTGGCCCACAGCGACAATCCCGCAGTGAAGAGAAGGTGGGCCGCTAGTGCTGTTCAGGCAGCTTTGAAGCCAAAAGCAAGTCGCTTGCAAAGCGGGAGAAGGTGAACTTTCCCATCAGTGTCCCGCTTTCCAGCTCGATGACAAAGCATGTTTATCTGATGATTCTGCCTAGCTACCTAGTACAAGGGAAAGCCTGCCTCCATCTGCTAAGAAAGGTTTTCACGTGGGGAGTGCCGTACATGCACAAGAGCATTCCCCCGCCGTGCAAAAGTTAGGCCTTGGTGAATCTGGATGGTCCCGGAAGTCCAGCATTGTCACAGGGAAAGCTGTCCGTTGTTTTCAGGCTGGAACTCAACATCTAGCTTCCGACGGCCGTAGGGAGACGCCCTTTGGGAGTTCACAGGTTTCATTTGTGAGGCACAGTGGCGTTTCTCAGACCCCAAATTCCTCCTTGGGGCACACCAGCGTGGAATGTCAGGCTGCTTAGAACGGCGGTCCTGAGGCCGTTTGAATGCTGTACAAACGAGAGCTGTCGAGCGATCCGGGCAGAGCTTTGCCATTACCGCGGCACCTTCACAGCGTTAAACCAAACGAACCCATTTGCTTCTGTTGGCTCAAACGCAACAGAAGAGTTGGACGGCATACAGTACCCTTTCACAGATGTGACAACGAACGTGAGTGCACAACGAGTCGTGAAATACGTAACAGAGTTGAAGCATTCCTTTAACACATGCTTCTTCGCTACTATGGCGCACCGAAGCTTACGATGGGAGAAACCTGGACTTGCACCTGAGGCCTGGGGTGCCATTTCTTTGGCTGGTAAGTTCCCGAGTGCTCCTGGAGGAGCTCCCAGCAAGGCACTGAGACCAGCATGCCTCATACGAGTACACTCATAGTACTTTCGTGACGCCTTCAGGCAGCCAAGAGAAGATGGGCAGCAGGAGTGTTTTTCAGGCAGCTTTCAAACTGCAACAGTCTCGCCTCCCACGGAGGAAAATAAGGTTTTGCCAGGGTAGCCTGGTTTCAAACATGAGCTCATGTAGTTACCCTCAGTCGTTTCTGACTACCTCAAGGAAACACACGGAACCCACAGGGCCCTTCCATGGAGATCCTTTGGCAACAGGGGCCTCTGCCTAGGCTGAACTGGGGAAGTATTTCAGTACCTTAGGTAGGCCTCGGTGACCATGGCTCTTGCACATCCCGACAGAGTTAAGTGTGAAAAGTGTACTGGTCTTCAGGCTGGACGCAGAGCTTAGCTTTCGCTTCTGTGAGAGTGCTGTCCTGAGCCCCGGCCTGAATCGTCAGCACACCGTGTATCGGCGGGGGCGTTCTCTTTCAGTCACTGAGGCCAGTCGACTTGCAAACAGAGTCTGCCCAGCGCTGCTTTCGCGAGGCTCTTTGACGACTGGGACACTCTTCCTTGGCAACCCAGAAAGCAGTACTTTTCCCTTGCTGTGAATGGGAAGAGTGCTCCCCAGGGGCCTATTTCGCCGAGGGTTCCTCAGAAGCCAGAGGACGCTCTTCGGGCACACAGCGGTCATCATGCGAAACGGGTGCACGATCGACTGTCCTATGTGTCCCCAGGGGCATAGCAGAGTTAAGGCGCTCCATTTCAGAGGATGGCTTCGTGGATACCAATGCACACCCAGCTCTGCTGCTATGAAACCCTGGAACTTCCCTTGTGGCCTTAGGGCAGCTTTCATTGGCCGGAGCTGAATTTGGAGTGCAGTAGGATGAGTTTCTAGAAGGGACTTGGCAGCACACTTTTGGCATTGAGAGAACGCAGCCTTGGCCCACAGCGACAATCCCGCAGTGAAGAGAAGGTGGGCCGCTAGTGCTGTTCAGGCAGCTTTGAAGCCAAAAGCAAGTCGCTTGCAAAGCGGGAGAAGGTGAACTTTCCCATCAGTGTCCCGCTTTCCAGCTCGATGACAAAGCATGTTTATCTGATGATTCTGCCTAGCTACCTAGTACAAGGGAAAGCCTGCCTCCATCTGCTAAGAAAGGTTTTCACGTGGGGAGTGCCGTACATGCACAAGAGCATTCCCCCGCCGTGCAAAAGTTAGGCCTTGGTGAATCTGGATGGTCCCGGAAGTCCAGCATTGTCACAGGGAAAGCTGTCCGTTGTTTTCAGGCTGGAACTCAACATCTAGCTTCCGACGGCCGTAGGGAGACGCCCTTTGGGAGTTCACAGGTTTCATTTGTGAGGCACAGTGGCGTTTCTCAGACCCCAAATTCCTCCTTGGGGCACACCAGCGTGGAATGTCAGGCTGCTTAGAACGGCGGTCCTGAGGCCGTTTGAATGCTGTACAAACGAGAGCTGTCGAGCGATCCGGGCAGAGCTTTGCCATTACCGCGGCACCTTCACAGCGTTAAACCAAACGAACCCATTTGCTTCTGTTGGCTCAAACGCAACAGAAGAGTTGGACGGCATACAGTACCCTTTCACAGATGTGACAACGAACGTGAGTGCACAACGAGTCGTGAAATACGTAACAGAGTTGAAGCATTCCTTTAACACATGCTTCTTCGCTACTATGGCGCACCGAAGCTTACGATGGGAGAAACCTGGACTTGCACCTGAGGCCTGGGGTGCCATTTCTTTGGCTGGTAAGTTCCCGAGTGCTCCTGGAGGAGCTCCCAGCAAGGCACTGAGACCAGCAGGCCTCATACGAGTACACTCATAGTACTTTCGTGACGCCTTCAGGCAGCCAAGAGAAGATGGGCAGCAGGAGTGTTTTTCAGGCAGCTTTCAAACCGCAACAGTCTCGCCTCCCACGGAGGAAAATAAGGTTTTGCCAGGGTAGCCTGGTTTCAAACATGAGCTCATGTAGTTACCCTCAGTCGTTTCTGACTACCTCAAGGAAACACACGGAACCCACAGGGCCCTTCCATGGAGATCCTTTGGCAACAGGGGCCTCTGCCTAGGCTGAACTGGGGAAGTATTTCAGTACCTTAGGTAGGCCTCGGTGACCATGGCTCTTGCACATCCCGACAGAGTTAAGTGTGAAAAGTGTACTGGTCTTCAGGCTGGACGCAGAGCTTAGCTTTCGCTTCTGTGAGAGTGCTGTCCTGAGCCCCGGCCTGAATCGTCAGCACACCGTGTATCGGCGGGGGCGTTCTCTTTCAGTCACTGAGGCCAGTCGACTTGCAAACAGAGTCTGCCCAGCGCTGCTTTCGCGAGGCTCTTTGACGACTGGGACACTCTTCCTTGGCAACCCAGAAAGCAGTACTTTTCCCTTGCTGTGAATGGGAAGAGTGCTCCCCAGGGGCCTATTTCGCCGAGGGTTCCTCAGAAGCCAGAGGACGCTCTTCGGGCACACAGCGGTCATCATGCGAAACGGGTGCACGATCGACTGTCCTATGTGTCCCCAGGGGCATAGCAGAGTTAAGGCGCTCCATTTCAGAGGATGGCTTCGTGGATACCAATGCACACCCAGCTCTGCTGCTATGAAACCCTGGAACTTCCCTTGTGGCCTTAGGGCAGCTTTCATTGGCCGGAGCTGAATTTGGAGTGCAGTAGGATGAGTTTCTAGAAGGGACTTGGCAGCACACTTTTGGCATTGAGAGAACGCAGCCTTGGCCCACAGCGACAATCCCGCAGTGAAGAGAAGGTGGGCCGCTAGTGCTGTTCAGGCAGCTTTGAAGCCAAAAGCAAGTCGCTTGCAAAGCGGGAGAAGGTGAACTTTCCCATCAGTGTCCCGCTTTCAAGCTCGATGACAAAGCATGTTTATCTGATGATTCTGCCTAGCTACCTAGTACAAGGGAAAGCCTGCCTCCATCTGCTAAGAAAGGTTTTCACGTGGGGAGTGCCGTACATGCACAAGAGCATTCCCCCGCCGTGCAAAAGTTAGGCCTTGGTGAATCTGGATGGTCCCGGAAGTCCAGCATTGTCACAGGGAAAGCTGTCCGTTGTTTTCAGGCTGGAACTCAACATCTAGCTTCCGACGGCCGTAGGGAGACGCCCTTTGGGAGTTCACAGGTTTCATTTGTGAGGCACAGTGGCGTTTCTCAGACCCCAAATTCCTCCTTGGGGCACACCAGCGTGGAATGTCAGGCTGCTTAGAACGGCGGTCCTGAGGCCGTTTGAATGCTGTACAAACGAGAGCTGTCGAGCGATCCGGGCAGAGCTTTGCCATTACCGCGGCACCTTCACAGCGTTAAACCAAACGAACCCATTTGCTTCTGTTGGCTCAAACGCAACAGAAGAGTTGGACGGCATACAGTACCCTTTCACAGATGTGACAACGAACGTGAGTGCACAACGAGTCGTGAAATACGTAACAGAGTTGAAGCATTCCTTTAACACATGCTTCTTCGCTACTATGGCGCACCGAAGCTTACGATGGGAGAAACCTGGACTTGCACCTGAGGCCTGGGGTGCCATTTCTTTGGCTGGTAAGTTCCCGAGTGCTCCTGGAGGAGCTCCCAGCAAGGCACTGAGACCAGCATGCCTCATACGAGTACACTCATAGTACTTTCGTGACGCCTTCAGGCAGCCAAGAGAAGATGGGCAGCAGGAGTGTTTTTCAGGCAGCTTTCAAACCGCAACAGTCTCGCCTCCCACGGAGGAAAATAAGGTTTTGCCAGGGTAGCCTGGTTTCAAACATGAGCTCATGTAGTTACCCTCAGTCGTTTCTGACTACCTCAAGGAAACACACGGAACCCACAGGGCCCTTCCATGGAGATCCTTTGGCAACAGGGGCCTCTGCCTAGGCTGAACTGGGGAAGTATTTCAGTACCTTAGGTAGGCCTCGGTGACCATGGCTCTTGCACATCCCGACAGAGTTAAGTGTGAAAAGTGTACTGGTCTTCAGGCTGGACGCAGAGCTTAGCTTTCGCTTCTGTGAGAGTGCTGTCCTGAGCCCCGGCCTGAATCGTCAGCACACCGTGTATCGGCGGGGGCGTTCTCTTTCAGTCACTGAGGCCAGTCGACTTGCAAACAGAGTCTGCCCAGCACTGCTTTCGCGAGGCTCTTTGACGACTGGGACACTCTTCCTTGGCAACCCAGAAAGCAGTACTTTTCCCTTGCTGTGAATGGGAAGAGTGCTCCCCAGGGGCCTATTTCGCCGAGGGTTCCTCAGAAGCCAGAGGACGCTCTTCGGGCACACAGCGGTCATCATGCGAAACGGGTGCACGATCGACTGTCCTATGTGTCCCCAGGGGCATAGCAGAGTTAAGGCGCTCCGTTTCAGAGGATGGCTTCGTGGATACCAATGCACACCCAGCTCCGCTGCTATGAAACCCTGGAACTTCCCTTGTGGCCTTAGGGCAGCTTTCATTGGCCGGAGCTGAATTTGGAGTGCAGTAGGATGAGTTTCTAGAAGGGACTTGGCAGCACACTTTTGGCATTGAGAGAACGCAGCCTTGGCCCACAGCGACAATCCCGCAGTGAAGAGAAGGTGGGCCGCTAGTGCTGTTCAGGCAGCTTTGAAGCCAAAAGCAAGTCGCTTGCAAAGCGGGAGAAGGTGAACTTTCCCATCAGTGTCCCGCTTTCCAGCTCGATGACAAAGCATGTTTATCTGATGATTCTGCCTAGCTACCTAGTACAAGGGAAAGCCTGCCTCCATCTGCTAAGAAAGGTTTTCACGTGGGGAGTGCCGTACATGCACAAGAGCATTCCCCCGCCATGCAAAAGTTAGGCCTTGGTGTATCTGGATGGTCCCGGAAGTCCAGCATTGTCACAGGGAAAGCTGTCCGTTGTTTTCAGGCTGGAACTCAACATCTAGCTTCCGACGGCCGTAGGGAGACGCCCTTTGGGAGTTCACAGGTTTCATTTGTGAGGCACAGTGGCGTTTCTCAGACCCCAAATTCCTCCTTGGGGCACACCAGCGTGGAATGTCAGGCTGCTTAGAACGGCGGTCCTGAGGCCGTTTGAATGCTGTACAAACGAGAGCTGTCGAGCGATCCGGGCAGAGCTTTGCCATTACCGCGGCACCTTCACAGCGTTAAACCAAACGAACCCATTTGCTTCTGTTGGCTCAAACGCAACAGAAGAGTTGGACGGCATACAGTACCCTTTCACAGATGTGACAACGAACGTGAGTGCACAACGAGTCGTGAAATACGTAACAGAGTTGAAGCATTCCTTTAACACATGCTTCTTCGCTACTATGGCGCACCGAAGCTTACGATGGGAGAAACCTGGACTTGCACCTGAGGCCTGGGGTGCCATTTCTTTGGCTGGTAAGTTCCCGAGTGCTCCTGGAGGAGCTCCCAGCAAGGCACTGAGACCAGCATGCCTCATACGAGTACACTCATAGTACTTTCGTGACGCCTTCAGGCAGCCAAGAGAAGATGGGCAGCAGGAGTGTTTTTCAGGCAGCTTTCAAACCGCAACAGTCTCGCCTCCCACGGAGGAAAATAAGGTTTTGCCAGGGTAGCCTGGTTTCAAACATGAGCTCATGTAGTTACCCTCAGTCGTTTCTGACTACCTCAAGGAAACACACGGAACCCACAGGGCCCTTCCATGGAGATCCTTTGGCAACAGGGGCCTCTGCCTAGGCTGAACTGGGGAAGTATTTCAGTACCTTAGGTAGGCCTCGGTGACCATGGCTCTTGCACATCCCGACAGAGTTAAGTGTGAAAAGTGTACTGGTCTTCAGGCTGGACGCAGAGCTTAGCTTTCGCTTCTGTGAGAGTGCTGTCCTGAGCCCCGGCCTGAATCGTCAGCACACCGTGTATCGGCGGGGGCGTTCTCTTTCAGTCACTGAGGCCAGTCGACTTGCAAACAGAGTCTGCCCAGCACTGCTTTCGCGAGGCTCTTTGACGACTGGGACACTCTTCCTTGGCAACCCAGAAAGCAGTACTTTTCCCTTGCTGTGAATGGGAAGAGTGCTCCCCAGGGGCCTATTTCGCCGAGGGTTCCTCAGAAGCCAGAGGACGCTCTTCGGGCACACAGCGGTCATCATGCGAAACGGGTGCACGATCGACTGTCCTATGTGTCCCCAGGGGCATAGCAGAGTTAAGGCGCTCCATTTCAGAGGATGGCTTCGTGGATACCAATGCACACCCAGCTCTGCTGCTATGAAACCCTGGAACTTCCCTTGTGGCCTTAGGGCAGCTTTCATTGGCCGGAGCTGAATTTGGAGTGCAGTAGGATGAGTTTCTAGAAGGGACTTGGCAGCACACTTTTGGCATTGAGAGAACGCAGCCTTGGCCCACAGCGACAATCCCGCAGTGAAGAGAAGGTGGGCCGCTAGTGCTGTTCAGGCAGCTTTGAAGCCAAAAGCAAGTCGCTTGCAAAGCGGGAGAAGGTGAACTTTCCCATCAGTGTCCCGCTTTCAAGCTCGATGACAAAGCATGTTTATCTGATGATTCTGCCTAGCTACCTAGTACAAGGGAAAGCCTGCCTCCATCTGCTAAGAAAGGTTTTCACGTGGGGAGTGCCGTACATGCACAAGAGCATTCCCCCGCCGTGCAAAAGTTAGGCCTTGGTGAATCTGGATGGTCCCGGAAGTCCAGCATTGTCACAGGGAAAGCTGTCCGTTGTTTTCAGGCTGGAACTCAACATCTAGCTTCCGACGGCCGTAGGGAGACGCCCTTTGGGAGTTCACAGGTTTCATTTGTGAGGCACAGTGGCGTTTCTCAGACCCCAAATTCCTCCTTGGGGCACACCAGCGTGGAATGTCAGGCTGCTTAGAACGGCGGTCCTGAGGCCGTTTGAATGCTGTACAAACGAGAGCTGTCGAGCGATCCGGGCAGAGCTTTGCCATTACCGCGGCACCTTCACAGCGTTAAACCAAACGAACCCATTTGCTTCTGTTGGCTCAAACGCAACAGAAGAGTTGGACGGCATACAGTACCCTTTCACAGATGTGACAACGAACGTGAGTGCACAACGAGTCGTGAAATACGTAACAGAGTTGAAGCATTCCTTTAACACATGCTTCTTCGCTACTATGGCGCACCGAAGCTTACGATGGGAGAAACCTGGACTTGCACCTGAGGCCTGGGGTGCCATTTCTTTGGCTGGTAAGTTCCCGAGTGCTCCTGGAGGAGCTCCCAGCAAGGCACTGAGACCAGCATGCCTCATACGAGTACACTCATAGTACTTTCGTGACGCCTTCAGGCAGCCAAGAGAAGATGGGCAGCAGGAGTGTTTTTCAGGCAGCTTTCAAACCGCAACAGTCTCGCCTCCCACGGAGGAAAATAAGGTTTTGCCAGGGTAGCCTGGTTTCAAACATGAGCTCATGTAGTTACCCTCAGTCGTTTCTGACTACCTCAAGGAAACACACGGAACCCACAGGGCCCTTCCATGGAGATCCTTTGGCAACAGGGGCCTCTGCCTAGGCTGAACTGGGGAAGTATTTCAGTACCTTAGGTAGGCCTCGGTGACCATGGCTCTTGCACATCCCGACAGAGTTAAGTGTGAAAAGTGTACTGGTCTTCAGGCTGGACGCAGAGCTTAGCTTTCGCTTCTGTGAGAGTGCTGTCCTGAGCCCCGGCCTGAATCGTCAGCACACCGTGTATCGGCGGGGGCGTTCTCTTTCAGTCACTGAGGCCAGTCGACTTGCAAACAGAGTCTGCCCAGCACTGCTTTCGCGAGGCTCTTTGACGACTGGGACACTCTTCCTTGGCAACCCAGAAAGCAGTACTTTTCCCTTGCTGTGAATGGGAAGAGTGCTCCCCAGGGGCCTATTTCGCCGAGGGTTCCTCAGAAGCCAGAGGACGCTCTTCGGGCACACAGCGGTCATCATGCGAAACGGGTGCACGATCGACTGTCCTATGTGTCCCCAGGGGCATAGCAGAGTTAAGGCGCTCCATTTCAGAGGATGGCTTCGTGGATACCAATGCACACCCAGCTCTGCTGCTATGAAACCCTGGAACTTCCCTTGTGGCCTTAGGGCAGCTTTCATTGGCCGGAGCTGAATTTGGAGTGCAGTAGGATGAGTTTCTAGAAGGGACTTGGCAGCACACTTTTGGCATTGAGAGAACGCAGCCTTGGCCCACAGCGACAATCCCGCAGTGAAGAGAAGGTGGGCCGCTAGTGCTGTTCAGGCAGCTTTGAAGCCAAAAGCAAGTCGCTTGCAAAGCGGGAGAAGGTGAACTTTCCCATCAGTGTCCCGCTTTCAAGCTCGATGACAAAGCATGTTTATCTGATGATTCTGCCTAGCTACCTAGTACAAGGGAAAGCCTGCCTCCATCTGCTAAGAAAGGTTTTCACGTGGGGAGTGCCGTACATGCACAAGAGCATTCCCCCGCCGTGCAAAAGTTAGGCCTTGGTGAATCTGGATGGTCCCGGAAGTCCAGCATTGTCACAGGGAAAGCTGTCCGTTGTTTTCAGGCTGGAACTCAACATCTAGCTTCCGACGGCCGTAGGGAGACGCCCTTTGGGAGTTCACAGGTTTCATTTGTGAGGCACAGTGGCGTTTCTCAGACCCCAAATTCCTCCTTGGGGCACACCAGCGTGGAATGTCAGGCTGCTTAGAACGGCGGTCCTGAGGCCGTTTGAATGCTGTACAAACGACAGCTGTCGAGCGATCCGGGCAGAGCTTTGCCATTACCGCGGCACCTTCACAGCGTTAAACCAAACGAACCCATTTGCTTCTGTTGGCTCAAACGCAACAGAAGAGTTGGACGGCATACAGTACCCTTTCACAGATGTGACAACGAACGTGAGTGCACAACGAGTCGTGAAATACGTAACAGAGTTGAAGCATTCCTTTAACACATGCTTCTTCGCTACTATGGCGCACCGAAGCTTACGATGGGAGAAACCTGGACTTGCACCTGAGGCCTGGGGTGCCATTTCTTTGGCTGGTAAGTTCCCGAGTGCTCCTGGAGGAGCTCCCAGCAAGGCACTGAGACCAGCATGCCTCATACGAGTACACTCATAGTACTTTCGTGACGCCTTCAGGCAGCCAAGAGAAGATGGGCAGCAGGAGTGTTTTTCAGGCAGCTTTCAAACCGCAACAGTCTCGCCTCCCACGGAGGAAAATAAGGTTTTGCCAGGGTAGCCTGGTTTCAAACATGAGCTCATGTAGTTACCCTCAGTCGTTTCTGACTACCTCAAGGAAACACACGGAACCCACAGGGCCCTTCCATGGAGATCCTTTGGCAACAGGGGCCTCTGCCTAGGCTGAACTGGGGAAGTATTTCAGTACCTTAGGTAGGCCTCGGTGACCATGGCTCTTGCACATCCCGACAGAGTTAAGTGTGAAAAGTGTACTGGTCTTCAGGCTGGACGCAGAGCTTAGCTTTCGCTTCTGTGAGAGTGCTGTCCTGAGCCCCGGCCTGAATCGTCAGCACACCGTGTATCGGCGGGGGCGTTCTCTTTCAGTCACTGAGGCCAGTCGACTTGCAAACAGAGTCTGCCCAGCACTGCTTTCGCGAGGCTCTTTGACGACTGGGACACTCTTCCTTGGCAACCCAGAAAGCAGTACTTTTCCCTTGCTGTGAATGGGAAGAGTGCTCCCCAGGGGCCTATTTCGCCGAGGGTTCCTCAGAAGCCAGAGGACGCTCTTCGGGCACACAGCGGTCATCATGCGAAACGGGTGCACGATCGACTGTCCTATGTGTCCCCAGGGGCATAGCAGAGTTAAGGCGCTCCGTTTCAGAGGATGGCTTCGTGGATACCAATGCACACCCAGCTCTGCTGCTATGAAACCCTGGAACTTCCCTTGTGGCCTTAGGGCAGCTTTCATTGGCCGGAGCTGAATTTGGAGTGCAGTAGGATGAGTTTCTAGAAGGGACTTGGCAGCACACTTTTGGCATTGAGAGAACGCAGCCTTGGCCCACAGCGACAATCCCGCAGTGAAGAGAAGGTGGGCCGCTAGTGCTGTTCAGGCAGCTTTGAAGCCAAAAGCAAGTCGCTTGCAAAGCGGGAGAAGGTGAACTTTCCCATCAGTGTCCCGCTTTCCAGCTCGATGACAAAGCATGTTTATCTGATGATTCTGCCTAGCTACCTAGTACAAGGGAAAGCCTGCCTCCATCTGCTAAGAAAGGTTTTCACGTGGGGAGTGCCGTACATGCACAAGAGCATTCCCCTGCCATGCAAAAGTTAGGCCTTGGTGTATCTGGATGGTCCCGGAAGTCCAGCATTGTCACAGGGAAAGCTGTCCGTTGTTTTCAGGCTGGAACTCAACATCTAGCTTCCGACGGCCGTAGGGAGACGCCCTTTGGGAGTTCACAGGTTTCATTTGTGAGGCACAGTGGCGTTTCTCAGACCCCAAATTCCTCCTTGGGGCACACCAGCGTGGAATGTCAGGCTGCTTAGAACGGCGGTCCTGAGGCCGTTTGAATGCTGTACAAACGAGAGCTGTCGAGCGATCCGGGCAGAGCTTTGCCATTACCGCGGCACCTTCACAGCGTTAAACCAAACGAACCCATTTGCTTCTGTTGGCTCAAACGCAACAGAAGAGTTGGACGGCATACAGTACCCTTTCACAGATGTGACAACGAACGTGAGTGCACAACGAGTCGTGAAATACGTAACAGAGTTGAAGCATTCCTTTAACACATGCTTCTTCGCTACTATGGCGCACCGAAGCTTACGATGGGAGAAACCTGGACTTGCACCTGAGGCCTGGGGTGCCATTTCTTTGGCTGGTAAGTTCCCGAGTGCTCCTGGAGGAGCTCCCAGCAAGGCACTGAGACCAGCATGCCTCATACGAGTACACTCATAGTACTTTCGTGACGCCTTCAGGCAGCCAAGAGAAGATGGGCAGCAGGAGTGTTTTTCAGGCAGCTTTCAAACCGCAACAGTCTCGCCTCCCACGGAGGAAAATAAGGTTTTGCCAGGGTAGCCTGGTTTCAAACATGAGCTCATGTAGTTACCCTCAGTCGTTTCTGACTACCTCAAGGAAACACACGGAACCCACAGGGCCCTTCCATGGAGATCCTTTGGCAACAGGGGCCTCTGCCTAGGCTGAACTGGGGAAGTATTTCAGTACCTTAGGTAGGCCTCGGTGACCATGGCTCTTGCACATCCCGACAGAGTTAAGTGTGAAAAGTGTACTGGTCTTCAGGCTGGACGCAGAGCTTAGCTTTCGCTTCTGTGAGAGTGCTGTCCTGAGCCCCGGCCTGAATCGTCAGCACACCGTGTATCGGCGGGGGCGTTCTCTTTCAGTCACTGAGGCCAGTCGACTTGCAAACAGAGTCTGCCCAGCACTGCTTTCGCGAGGCTCTTTGACGACTGGGACACTCTTCCTTGGCAACCCAGAAAGCAGTACTTTTCCCTTGCTGTGAATGGGAAGAGTGCTCCCCAGGGGCCTATTTCGCCGAGGGTTCCTCAGAAGCCAGAGGACGCTCTTCGGGCACACAGCGGTCATCATGCGAAACGGGTGCACGATCGACTGTCCTATGTGTCCCCAGGGGCATAGCAGAGTTAAGGCGCTCCGTTTCAGAGGATGGCTTCGTGGATACCAATGCACACCCAGCTCCGCTGCTATGAAACCCTGGAACTTCCCTTGTGGCCTTAGGGCAGCTTTCATTGGCCGGAGCTGAATTTGGAGTGCAGTAGGATGAGTTTCTAGAAGGGACTTGGCAGCACACTTTTGGCATTGAGAGAACGCAGCCTTGGCCCACAGCGACAATCCCGCAGTGAAGAGAAGGTGGGCCGCTAGTGCTGTTCAGGCAGCTTTGAAGCCAAAAGCAAGTCGCTTGCAAAGCGGGAGAAGGTGAACTTTCCCATCAGTGTCCCGCTTTCAAGCTCGATGACAAAGCATGTTTATCTGATGATTCTGCCTAGCTACCTAGTACAAGGGAAAGCCTGCCTCCATCTGCTAAGAAAGGTTTTCACGTGGGGAGTGCCGTACATGCACAAGAGCATTCCCCCGCCGTGCAAAAGTTAGGCCTTGGTGAATCTGGATGGTCCCGGAAGTCCAGCATTGTCACAGGGAAAGCTGTCCGTTGTTTTCAGGCTGGAACTCAACATCTAGCTTCCGACGGCCGTAGGGAGACGCCCTTTGGGAGTTCACAGGTTTCATTTGTGAGGCACAGTGGCGTTTCTCAGACCCCAAATTCCTCCTTGGGGCACACCAGCGTGGAATGTCAGGCTGCTTAGAACGGCGGTCCTGAGGCCGTTTGAATGCTGTACAAACGAGAGCTGTCGAGCGATCCGGGCAGAGCTTTGCCATTACCGCGGCACCTTCACAGCGTTAAACCAAACGAACCCATTTGCTTCTGTTGGCTCAAACGCAACAGAAGAGTTGGACGGCATACAGTACCCTTTCACAGATGTGACAACGAACGTGAGTGCACAACGAGTCGTGAAATACGTAACAGAGTTGAAGCATTCCTTTAACACATGCTTCTTCGCTACTATGGCGCACCGAAGCTTACGATGGGAGAAACCTGGACTTGCACCTGAGGCCTGGGGTGCCATTTCTTTGGCTGGTAAGTTCCCGAGTGCTCCTGGAGGAGCTCCCAGGAAGGCACTGAGACCAGCAGGCCTCATACGAGTACACTCATAGTACTTTCGTGACGCCTTCAGGCAGCCAAGAGAAGATGGGCAGCAGGAGTGTTTTTCAGGCAGCTTTCAAACCGCAACAGTCTCGCCTCCCACGGAGGAAAATAAGGTTTTGCCAGGGTAGCCTGGTTTCAAACATGAGCTCATGTAGTTACCCTCAGTCGTTTCTGACTACCTCAAGGAAACACACGGAACCCACAGGGCCCTTCCATGGAGATCCTTTGGCAACAGGGGCCTCTGCCTAGGCTGAACTGGGGAAGTATTTCAGTACCTTAGGTAGGCCTCGGTGACCATGGCTCTTGCACATCCCGACAGAGTTAAGTGTGAAAAGTGTACTGGTCTTCAGGCTGGACGCAGAGCTTAGCTTTCGCTTCTGTGAGAGTGCTGTCCTGAGCCCCGGCCTGAATCGTCAGCACACCGTGTATCGGCGGGGGCGTTCTCTTTCAGTCACTGAGGCCAGTCGACTTGCAAACAGAGTCTGCCCAGCACTGCTTTCGCGAGGCTCTTTGACGACTGGGACACTCTTCCTTGGCAACCCAGAAAGCAGTACTTTTCCCTTGCTGTGAATGGGAAGAGTGCTCCCCAGGGGCCTATTTCGCCGAGGGTTCCTCAGAAGCCAGAGGACGCTCTTCGGGCACACAGCGGTCATCATGCGAAACGGGTGCACGATCGACTGTCCTATGTGTCCCCAGGGGCATAGCAGAGTTAAGGCGCTCCATTTCAGAGGATGGCTTCGTGGATACCAATGCACACCCAGCTCTGCTGCTATGAAACCCTGGAACTTCCCTTGTGGCCTTAGGGCAGCTTTCATTGGCCGGAGCTGAATTTGGAGTGCAGTAGGATGAGTTTCTAGAAGGGACTTGGCAGCACACTTTTGGCATTGAGAGAACGCAGCCTTGGCCCACAGCGACAATCCCGCAGTGAAGAGAAGGTGGGCCGCTAGTGCTGTTCAGGCAGCTTTGAAGCCAAAAGCAAGTCGCTTGCAAAGCGGGAGAAGGTGAACTTTCCCATCAGTGTCCCGCTTTCAAGCTCGATGACAAAGCATGTTTATCTGATGATTCTGCCTAGCTACCTAGTACAAGGGAAAGCCTGCCTCCATCTGCTAAGAAAGGTTTTCACGTGGGGAGTGCCGTACATGCACAAGAGCATTCCCCCGCCGTGCAAAAGTTAGGCCTTGGTGAATCTGGATGGTCCCGGAAGTCCAGCATTGTCACAGGGAAAGCTGTCCGTTGTTTTCAGGCTGGAACTCAACATCTAGCTTCCGACGGCCGTAGGGAGACGCCCTTTGGGAGTTCACAGGTTTCATTTGTGAGGCACAGTGGCGTTTCTCAGACCCCAAATTCCTCCTTGGGGCACACCAGCGTGGAATGTCAGGCTGCTTAGAACGGCGGTCCTGAGGCCGTTTGAATGCTGTACAAACGACAGCTGTCGAGCGATCCGGGCAGAGCTTTGCCATTACCGCAGCACCTTCACAGCGTTAAACCAAACGAACCCATTTGCTTCTGTTGGCTCAAACGCAACAGAAGAGTTGGACGGCATACAGTACCCTTTCACAGATGTGACAACGAACGTGAGTGCACAACGAGTCGTGAAATACGTAACAGAGTTGAAGCATTCCTTTAACACATGCTTCTTCGCTACTATGGCGCACCGAAGCTTACGATGGGAGAAACCTGGACTTGCACCTGAGGCCTGGGGTGCCATTTCTTTGGCTGGTAAGTTCCCGAGTGCTCCTGGAGGAGCTCCCAGCAAGGCACTGAGACCAGCATGCCTCATACGAGTACACTCATAGTACTTTCGTGACGCCTTCAGGCAGCCAAGAGAAGATGGGCAGCAGGAGTGTTTTTCAGGCAGCTTTCAAACCGCAACAGTCTCGCCTCCCACGGAGGAAAATAAGGTTTTGCCAGGGTAGCCTGGTTTCAAACATGAGCTCATGTAGTTACCCTCAGTCGTTTCTGACTACCTCAAGGAAACACACGGAACCCACAGGGCCCTTCCATGGAGATCCTTTGGCAACAGGGGCCTCTGCCTAGGCTGAACTGGGGAAGTATTTCAGTACCTTAGGTAGGCCTCGGTGACCATGGCTCTTGCACATCCCGACAGAGTTAAGTGTGAAAAGTGTACTGGTCTTCAGGCTGGACGCAGAGCTTAGCTTTCGCTTCTGTGAGAGTGCTGTCCTGAGCCCCGGCCTGAATCGTCAGCACACCGTGTATCGGCGGGGGCGTTCTCTTTCAGTCACTGAGGCCAGTCGACTTGCAAACAGAGTCTGCCCAGCACTGCTTTCGCGAGGCTCTTTGACGACTGGGACACTCTTCCTTGGCAACCCAGAAAGCAGTACTTTTCCCTTGCTGTGAATGGGAAGAGTGCTCCCCAGGGGCCTATTTCGCCGAGGGTTCCTCAGAAGCCAGAGGACGCTCTTCGGGCACACAGCGGTCATCATGCGAAACGGGTGCACGATCGACTGTCCTATGTGTCCCCAGGGGCATAGCAGAGTTAAGGCGCTCCGTTTCAGAGGATGGCTTCGTGGATACCAATGCACACCCAGCTCTGCTGCTATGAAACCCTGGAACTTCCCTTGTGGCCTTAGGGCAGCTTTCATTGGCCGGAGCTGAATTTGGAGTGCAGTAGGATGAGTTTCTAGAAGGGACTTGGCAGCACACTTTTGGCATTGAGAGAACGCAGCCTTGGCCCACAGCGACAATCCCGCAGTGAAGAGAAGGTGGGCCGCTAGTGCTGTTCAGGCAGCTTTGAAGCCAAAAGCAAGTCGCTTGCAAAGCGGGAGAAGGTGAACTTTCCCATCAGTGTCCCGCTTTCCAGCTCGATGACAAAGCATGTTTATCTGATGATTCTGCCTAGCTACCTAGTACAAGGGAAAGCCTGCCTCCATCTGCTAAGAAAGGTTTTCACGTGGGGAGTGCCGTACATGCACAAGAGCATTCCCCCGCCGTGCAAAAGTTAGGCCTTGGTGAATCTGGATGGTCCCGGAAGTCCAGCATTGTCACAGGGAAAGCTGTCCGTTGTTTTCAGGCTGGAACTCAACATCTAGCTTCCGACGGCCGTAGGGAGACGCCCTTTGGGAGTTCACAGGTTTCATTTGTGAGGCACAGTGGCGTTTCTCAGACCCCAAATTCCTCCTTGGGGCACACCAGCGTGGAATGTCAGGCTGCTTAGAACGGCGGTCCTGAGGCCGTTTGAATGCTGTACAAACGACAGCTGTCGAGCGATCCGGGCAGAGCTTTGCCATTACCGCGGCACCTTCACAGCGTTAAACCAAACGAACCCATTTGCTTCTGTTGGCTCAAACGCAACAGAAGAGTTGGACGGCATACAGTACCCTTTCACAGATGTGACAACGAACGTGAGTGCACAACGAGTCGTGAAATACGTAACAGAGTTGAAGCATTCCTTTAACACATGCTTCTTCGCTACTATGGCGCACCGAAGCTTACGATGGGAGAAACCTGGACTTGCACCTGAGGCCTGGGGTGCCATTTCTTTGGCTGGTAAGTTCCCGAGTGCTCCTGGAGGAGCTCCCAGCAAGGCACTGAGACCAGCATGCCTCATACGAGTACACTCATAGTACTTTCGTGACGCTTTCAGGCAGCCAAGAGAAGATGGGCAGCAGGAGTGTTTTTCAGGCAGCTTTCAAACCGCAACAGTCTCGCCTCCCACGGAGGAAAATAAGGTTTTGCCAGGGTAGCCTGGTTTCAAACATGAGCTCATGTAGTTACCCTCAGTCGTTTCTGACTACCTCAAGGAAACACACGGAACCCACAGGGCCCTTCCATGGAGATCCTTTGGCAACAGGGGCCTCTGCCTAGGCTGAACTGGGGAAGTATTTCAGTACCTTAGGTAGGCCTCGGTGACCATGGCTCTTGCACATCCCGACAGAGTTAAGTGTGAAAAGTGTACTGGTCTTCAGGCTGGACGCAGAGCTTAGCTTTCGCTTCTGTGAGAGTGCTGTCCTGAGCCCCGGCCTGAATCGTCAGCACACCGTGTATCGGCGGGGGCGTTCTCTTTCAGTCACTGAGGCCAGTCGACTTGCAAACAGAGTCTGCCCAGCACTGCTTTCGCGAGGCTCTTTGACGACTGGGACACTCTTCCTTGGCAACCCAGAAAGCAGTACTTTTCCCTTGCTGTGAATGGGAAGAGTGCTCCCCAGGGGCCTATTTCGCCGAGGGTTCCTCAGAAGCCAGAGGACGCTCTTCGGGCACACAGCGGTCATCATGCGAAACGGGTGCACGATCGACTGTCCTATGTGTCCCCAGGGGCATAGCAGAGTTAAGGCGCTCCATTTCAGAGGATGGCTTCGTGGATACCAATGCACACCCAGCTCCGCTGCTATGAAACCCTGGAACTTCCCTTGTGGCCTTAGGGCAGCTTTCATTGGCCGGAGCTGAATTTGGAGTGCAGTAGGATGAGTTTCTAGAAGGGACTTGGCAGCACACTTTTGGCATTGAGAGAACGCAGCCTTGGCCCACAGCGACAATCCCGCAGTGAAGAGAAGGTGGGCCGCTAGTGCTGTTCAGGCAGCTTTGAAGCCAAAAGCAAGTCGCTTGCAAAGCGGGAGAAGGTGAACTTTCCCATCAGTGTCCCGCTTTCAAGCTCGATGACAAAGCATGTTTATCTGATGATTCTGCCTAGCTACCTAGTACAAGGGAAAGCCTGCCTCCATCTGCTAAGAAAGGTTTTCACGTGGGGAGTGCCGTACATGCACAAGAGCATTCCCCCGCCGTGCAAAAGTTAGGCCTTGGTGAATCTGGATGGTCCCGGAAGTCCAGCATTGTCACAGGGAAAGCTGTCCGTTGTTTTCAGGCTGGAACTCAACATCTAGCTTCCGACGGCCGTAGGGAGACGCCCTTTGGGAGTTCACAGGTTTCATTTGTGAGGCACAGTGGCGTTTCTCAGACCCCAAATTCCTCCTTGGGGCACACCAGCGTGGAATGTCAGGCTGCTTAGAACGGCGGTCCTGAGGCCGTTTGAATGCTGTACAAACGAGAGCTGTCGAGCGATCCGGGCAGAGCTTTGCCATTACCGCGGCACCTTCACAGCGTTAAACCAAACGAACCCATTTGCTTCTGTTGGCTCAAACGCAACAGAAGAGTTGGACGGCATACAGTACCCTTTCACAGATGTGACAACGAACGTGAGTGCACAACGAGTCGTGAAATACGTAACAGAGTTGAAGCATTCCTTTAACACATGCTTCTTCGCTACTATGGCGCACCGAAGCTTACGATGGGAGAAACCTGGACTTGCACCTGAGGCCTGGGGTGCCATTTCTTTGGCTGGTAAGTTCCCGAGTGCTCCTGGAGGAGCTCCCAGCAAGGCACTGAGACCAGCATGCCTCATACGAGTACACTCATAGTACTTTCGTGACGCCTTCAGGCAGCCAAGAGAAGATGGGCAGCAGGAGTGTTTTTCAGGCAGCTTTCAAACCGCAACAGTCTCGCCTCCCACGGAGGAAAATAAGGTTTTGCCAGGGTAGCCTGGTTTCAAACATGAGCTCATGTAGTTACCCTCAGTCGTTTCTGACTACCTCAAGGAAACACACGGAACCCACAGGGCCCTTCCATGGAGATCCTTTGGCAACAGGGGCCTCTGCCTAGGCTGAACTGGGGAAGTATTTCAGTACCTTAGGTAGGCCTCGGTGACCATGGCTCTTGCACATCCCGACAGAGTTAAGTGTGAAAAGTGTACTGGTCTTCAGGCTGGACGCAGAGCTTAGCTTTCGCTTCTGTGAGAGTGCTGTCCTGAGCCCCGGCCTGAATCGTCAGCACACCGTGTATCGGCGGGGGCGTTCTCTTTCAGTCACTGAGGCCAGTCGACTTGCAAACAGAGTCTGCCCAGCACTGCTTTCGCGAGGCTCTTTGACGACTGGGACACTCTTCCTTGGCAACCCAGAAAGCAGTACTTTTCCCTTGCTGTGAATGGGAAGAGTGCTCCCCAGGGGCCTATTTCGCCGAGGGTTCCTCAGAAGCCAGAGGACGCTCTTCGGGCACACAGCGGTCATCATGCGAAACGGGTGCACGATCGACTGTCCTATGTGTCCCCAGGGGCATAGCAGAGTTAAGGCGCTCCGTTTCAGAGGATGGCTTCGTGGATACCAATGCACACCCAGCTCCGCTGCTATGAAACCCTGGAACTTCCCTTGTGGCCTTAGGGCAGCTTTCATTGGCCGGAGCTGAATTTGGAGTGCAGTAGGATGAGTTTCTAGAAGGGACTTGGCAGCACACTTTTGGCATTGAGAGAACGCAGCCTTGGCCCACAGCGACAATCCCGCAGTGAAGAGAAGGTGGGCCGCTAGTGCTGTTCAGGCAGCTTTGAAGCCAAAAGCAAGTCGCTTGCAAAGCGGGAGAAGGTGAACTTTCCCATCAGTGTCCCGCTTTCAAGCTCGATGACAAAGCATGTTTATCTGATGATTCTGCCTAGCTACCTAGTACAAGGGAAAGCCTGCCTCCATCTGCTAAGAAAGGTTTTCACGTGGGGAGTGCCGTACATGCACAAGAGCATTCCCCCGCCGTGCAAAAGTTAGGCCTTGGTGAATCTGGATGGTCCCGGAAGTCCAGCATTGTCACAGGGAAAGCTGTCCGTTGTTTTCAGGCTGGAACTCAACATCTAGCTTCCGACGGCCGTAGGGAGACGCCCTTTGGGAGTTCACAGGTTTCATTTGTGAGGCACAGTGGCGTTTCTCAGACCCCAAATTCCTCCTTGGGGCACACCAGCGTGGAATGTCAGGCTGCTTAGAACGGCGGTCCTGAGGCCGTTTGAATGCTGTACAAACGAGAGCTGTCGAGCGATCCGGGCAGAGCTTTGCCATTACCGCGGCACCTTCACAGCGTTAAACCAAACGAACCCATTTGCTTCTGTTGGCTCAAACGCAACAGAAGAGTTGGACGGCATACAGTACCCTTTCACAGATGTGACAACGAACGTGAGTGCACAACGAGTCGTGAAATACGTAACAGAGTTGAAGCATTCCTTTAACACATGCTTCTTCGCTACTATGGCGCACCGAAGCTTACGATGGGAGAAACCTGGACTTGCACCTGAGGCCTGGGGTGCCATTTCTTTGGCTGGTAAGTTCCCGACTGCTCCTGGAGGAGCTCCCAGCAAGGCACTGAGACCAGCATGCCTCATACGAGTACACTCATAGTACTTTCGTGACGCCTTCAGGCAGCCAAGAGAAGATGGGCAGCAGGAGTGTTTTTCAGGCAGCTTTCAAACCGCAACAGTCTCGCCTCCCACGGAGGAAAATAAGGTTTTGCCAGGGTAGCCTGGTTTCAAACATGAGCTCATGTAGTTACCCTCAGTCGTTTCTGACTACCTCAAGGAAACACACGGAACCCACAGGGCCCTTCCATGGAGATCCTTTGGCAACAGGGGCCTCTGCCTAGGCTGAACTGGGGAAGTATTTCAGTACCTTAGGTAGGCCTCGGTGACCATGGCTCTTGCACATCCCGACAGAGTTAAGTGTGAAAAGTGTACTGGTCTTCAGGCTGGACGCAGAGCTTAGCTTTCGCTTCTGTGAGAGTGCTGTCCTGAGCCCCGGCCTGAATCGTCAGCACACCGTGTATCGGCGGGGGCGTTCTCTTTCAGTCACTGAGGCCAGTCGACTTGCAAACAGAGTCTGCCCAGCACTGCTTTCGCGAGGCTCTTTGACGACTGGGACACTCTTCCTTGGCAACCCAGAAAGCAGTACTTTTCCCTTGCTGTGAATGGGAAGAGTGCTCCCCAGGGGCCTATTTCGCCGAGGGTTCCTCAGAAGCCAGAGGACGCTCTTCGGGCACACAGCGGTCATCATGCGAAACGGGTGCACGATCGACTGTCCTATGTGTCCCCAGGGGCATAGCAGAGTTAAGGCGCTCCATTTCAGAGGATGGCTTCGTGGATACCAATGCACACCCAGCTCCGCTGCTATGAAACCCTGGAACTTCCCTTGTGGCCTTAGGGCAGCTTTCATTGGCCGGAGCTGAATTTGGAGTGCAGTAGGATGAGTTTCTAGAAGGGACTTGGCAGCACACTTTTGGCATTGAGAGAACGCAGCCTTGGCCCACAGCGACAATCCCGCAGTGAAGAGAAGGTGGGCCGCTAGTGCTGTTCAGGCAGCTTTGAAGCCAAAAGCAAGTCGCTTGCAAAGCGGGAGAAGGTGAACTTTCCCATCAGTGTCCCGCTTTCAAGCTCGATGACAAAGCATGTTTATCTGATGATTCTGCCTAGCTACCTAGTACAAGGGAAAGCCTGCCTCCATCTGCTAAGAAAGGTTTTCACGTGGGGAGTGCCGTACATGCACAAGAGCATTCCCCCGCCGTGCAAAAGTTAGGCCTTGGTGAATCTGGATGGTCCCGGAAGTCCAGCATTGTCACAGGGAAAGCTGTCCGTTGTTTTCAGGCTGGAACTCAACATCTAGCTTCCGACGGCCGTAGGGAGACGCCCTTTGGGAGTTCACAGGTTTCATTTGTGAGGCACAGTGGCGTTTCTCAGACCCCAAATTCCTCCTTGGGGCACACCAGCGTGGAATGTCAGGCTGCTTAGAACGGCGGTCCTGAGGCCGTTTGAATGCTGTACAAACGAGAGCTGTCGAGCGATCCGGGCAGAGCTTTGCCATTACCGCGGCACCTTCACAGCGTTAAACCAAACGAACCCATTTGCTTCTGTTGGCTCAAACGCAACAGAAGAGTTGGACGGCATACAGTACCCTTTCACAGATGTGACAACGAACGTGAGTGCACAACGAGTCGTGAAATACGTAACAGAGTTGAAGCATTCCTTTAACACATGCTTCTTCGCTACTATGGCGCACCGAAGCTTACGATGGGAGAAACCTGGACTTGCACCTGAGGCCTGGGGTGCCATTTCTTTGGCTGGTAAGTTCCCGAGTGCTCCTGGAGGAGCTCCCAGCAAGGCACTGAGACCAGCATGCCTCATACGAGTACACTCATAGTACTTTCGTGACGCCTTCAGGCAGCCAAGAGAAGATGGGCAGCAGGAGTGTTTTTCAGGCAGCTTTCAAACCGCAACAGTCTCGCCTCCCACGGAGGAAAATAAGGTTTTGCCAGGGTAGCCTGGTTTCAAACATGAGCTCATGTAGTTACCCTCAGTCGTTTCTGACTACCTCAAGGAAACACACGGAACCCACAGGGCCCTTCCATGGAGATCCTTTGGCAACAGGGGCCTCTGCCTAGGCTGAACTGGGGAAGTATTTCAGTACCTTAGGTAGGCCTCGGTGACCATGGCTCTTGCACATCCCGACAGAGTTAAGTGTGAAAAGTGTACTGGTCTTCAGGCTGGACGCAGAGCTTAGCTTTCGCTTCTGTGAGAGTGCTGTCCTGAGCCCCGGCCTGAATCGTCAGCACACCGTGTATCGGCGGGGGCGTTCTCTTTCAGTCACTGAGGCCAGTCGACTTGCAAACAGAGTCTGCCCAGCACTGCTTTCGCGAGGCTCTTTGACGACTGGGACACTCTTCCTTGGCAACCCAGAAAGCAGTACTTTTCCCTTGCTGTGAATGGGAAGAGTGCTCCCCAGGGGCCTATTTCGCCGAGGGTTCCTCAGAAGCCAGAGGACGCTCTTCGGGCACACAGCGGTCATCATGCGAAACGGGTGCACGATCGACTGTCCTATGTGTCCCCAGGGGCATAGCAGAGTTAAGGCGCTCCATTTCAGAGGATGGCTTCGTGGATACCAATGCACACCCAGCTCTGCTGCTATGAAACCCTGGAACTTCCCTTGTGGCCTTAGGGCAGCTTTCATTGGCCGGAGCTGAATTTGGAGTGCAGTAGGATGAGTTTCTAGAAGGGACTTGGCAGCACACTTTTGGCATTGAGAGAACGCAGCCTTGGCCCACAGCGACAATCCCGCAGTGAAGAGAAGGTGGGCCGCTAGTGCTGTTCAGGCAGCTTTGAAGCCAAAAGCAAGTCGCTTGCAAAGCGGGAGAAGGTGAACTTTCCCATCAGTGTCCCGCTTTCAAGCTCGATGACAAAGCATGTTTATCTGATGATTCTGCCTAGCTACCTAGTACAAGGGAAAGCCTGCCTCCATCTGCTAAGAAAGGTTTTCACGTGGGGAGTGCCGTACATGCACAAGAGCATTCCCCCGCCGTGCAAAAGTTAGGCCTTGGTGAATCTGGATGGTCCCGGAAGTCCAGCATTGTCACAGGGAAAGCTGTCCGTTGTTTTCAGGCTGGAACTCAACATCTAGCTTCCGACGGCCGTAGGGAGACGCCCTTTGGGAGTTCACAGGTTTCATTTGTGAGGCACAGTGGCGTTTCTCAGACCCCAAATTCCTCCTTGGGGCACACCAGCGTGGAATGTCAGGCTGCTTAGAACGGCGGTCCTGAGGCCGTTTGAATGCTGTACAAACGAGAGCTGTCGAGCGATCCGGGCAGAGCTTTGCCATTACCGCGGCACCTTCACAGCG
Organism: Eubalaena glacialis; assembly: GCF_028564815.1. Taxonomy (NCBI): domain Eukaryota; kingdom Metazoa; phylum Chordata; class Mammalia; order Artiodactyla; family Balaenidae; genus Eubalaena; species Eubalaena glacialis. The sequence goes on from NW_026871347.1 coordinate 240,266, forward strand.
TTAAACCAAACGAACCCATTTGCTTCTGTTGGCTCAAACGCAACAGAAGAGTTGGACGGCATACAGTACCCTTTCACAGATGTGACAACGAACGTGAGTGCACAACGAGTCGTGAAATACGTAACAGAGTTGAAGCATTCCTTTAACACATGCTTCTTCGCTACTATGGCGCACCGAAGCTTACGATGGGAGAAACCTGGACTTGCACCTGAGGCCTGGGGTGCCATTTCTTTGGCTGGTAAGTTCCCGAGTGCTCCTGGAGGAGCTCCCAGCAAGGCACTGAGACCAGCAGGCCTCATACGAGTACACTCATAGTACTTTCGTGACGCCTTCAGGCAGCCAAGAGAAGATGGGCAGCAGGAGTGTTTTTCAGGCAGCTTTCAAACCGCAACAGTCTCGCCTCCCACGGAGGAAAATAAGGTTTTGCCAGGGTAGCCTGGTTTCAAACATGAGCTCATGTAGTTACCCTCAGTCGTTTCTGACTACCTCAAGGAAACACACGGAACCCACAGGGCCCTTCCATGGAGATCCTTTGGCAACAGGGGCCTCTGCCTAGGCTGAACTGGGGAAGTATTTCAGTACCTTAGGTAGGCCTCGGTGACCATGGCTCTTGCACATCCCGACAGAGTTAAGTGTGAAAAGTGTACTGGTCTTCAGGCTGGACGCAGAGCTTAGCTTTCGCTTCTGTGAGAGTGCTGTCCTGAGCCCCGGCCTGAATCGTCAGCACACCGTGTATCGGCGGGGGCGTTCTCTTTCAGTCACTGAGGCCAGTCGACTTGCAAACAGAGTCTGCCCAGCACTGCTTTCGCGAGGCTCTTTGACGACTGGGACACTCTTCCTTGGCAACCCAGAAAGCAGTACTTTTCCCTTGCTGTGAATGGGAAGAGTGCTCCCCAGGGGCCTATTTCGCCGAGGGTTCCTCAGAAGCCAGAGGACGCTCTTCGGGCACACAGCGGTCATCATGCGAAACGGGTGCACGATCGACTGTCCTATGTGTCCCCAGGGGCATAGCAGAGTTAAGGCGCTCCATTTCAGAGGATGGCTTCGTGGATACCAATGCACACCCAGCTCCGCTGCTATGAAACCCTGGAACTTCCCTTGTGGCCTTAGGGCAGCTTTCATTGGCCGGAGCTGAATTTGGAGTGCAGTAGGATGAGTTTCTAGAAGGGACTTGGCAGCACACTTTTGGCATTGAGAGAACGCAGCCTTGGCCCACAGCGACAATCCCGCAGTGAAGAGAAGGTGGGCCGCTAGTGCTGTTCAGGCAGCTTTGAAGCCAAAAGCAAGTCGCTTGCAAAGCGGGAGAAGGTGAACTTTCCCATCAGTGTCCCGCTTTCAAGCTCGATGACAAAGCATGTTTATCTGATGATTCTGCCTAGCTACCTAGTACAAGGGAAAGCCTGCCTCCATCTGCTAAGAAAGGTTTTCACGTGGGGAGTGCCGTACATGCACAAGAGCATTCCCCCGCCGTGCAAAAGTTAGGCCTTGGTGAATCTGGATGGTCCCGGAAGTCCAGCATTGTCACAGGGAAAGCTGTCCGTTGTTTTCAGGCTGGAACTCAACATCTAGCTTCCGACGGCCGTAGGGAGACGCCCTTTGGGAGTTCACAGGTTTCATTTGTGAGGCACAGTGGCGTTTCTCAGACCCCAAATTCCTCCTTGGGGCACACCAGCGTGGAATGTCAGGCTGCTTAGAACGGCGGTCCTGAGGCCGTTTGAATGCTGTACAAACGAGAGCTGTCGAGCGATCCGGGCAGAGCTTTGCCATTACCGTGGCACCTTCACAGCGTTAAACCAAACGAACCCATTTGCTTCTGTTGGCTCAAACGCAACAGAAGAGTTGGACGGCATACAGTACCCTTTCACAGATGTGACAACGAACGTGAGTGCACAACGAGTCGTGAAATACGTAACAGAGTTGAAGCATTCCTTTAACACATGCTTCTTCGCTACTATGGCGCACCGAAGCTTACGATGGGAGAAACCTGGACTTGCACCTGAGGCCTGGGGTGCCATTTCTTTGGCTGGTAAGTTCCCGAGTGCTCCTGGAGGAGCTCCCAGCAAGGCACTGAGACCAGCATGCCTCATACGAGTACACTCATAGTACTTTCGTGACGCCTTCAGGCAGCCAAGAGAAGATGGGCAGCAGGAGTGTTTTTCAGGCAGCTTTCAAACCGCAACAGTCTCGCCTCCCACGGAGGAAAATAAGGTTTTGCCAGGGTAGCCTGGTTTCAAACATGAGCTCATGTAGTTACCCTCAGTCGTTTCTGACTACCTCAAGGAAACACACGGAACCCACAGGGCCCTTCCATGGAGATCCTTTGGCAACAGGGGCCTCTGCCTAGGCTGAACTGGGGAAGTATTTCAGTACCTTAGGTAGGCCTCGGTGACCATGGCTCTTGCACATCCCGACAGAGTTAAGTGTGAAAAGTGTACTGGTCTTCAGGCTGGACGCAGAGCTTAGCTTTCGCTTCTGTGAGAGTGCTGTCCTGAGCCCCGGCCTGAATCGTCAGCACACCGTGTATCGGCGGGGGCGTTCTCTTTCAGTCACTGAGGCCAGTCGACTTGCAAACAGAGTCTGCCCAGCACTGCTTTCGCGAGGCTCTTTGACGACTGGGACACTCTTCCTTGGCAACCCAGAAAGCAGTACTTTTCCCTTGCTGTGAATGGGAAGAGTGCTCCCCAGGGGCCTATTTCGCCGAGGGTTCCTCAGAAGCCAGAGGACGCTCTTCGGGCACACAGCGGTCATCATGCGAAACGGGTGCACGATCGACTGTCCTATGTGTCCCCAGGGGCATAGCAGAGTTAAGGCGCTCCATTTCAGAGGATGGCTTCGTGGATACCAATGCACACCCAGCTCCGCTGCTATGAAACCCTGGAACTTCCCTTGTGGCCTTAGGGCAGCTTTCATTGGCCGGAGCTGAATTTGGAGTGCAGTAGGATGAGTTTCTAGAAGGGACTTGGCAGCACACTTTTGGCATTGAGAGAACGCAGCCTTGGCCCACAGCGACAATCCCGCAGTGAAGAGAAGGTGGGCCGCTAGTGCTGTTCAGGCAGCTTTGAAGCCAAAAGCAAGTCGCTTGCAAAGCGGGAGAAGGTGAACTTTCCCATCAGTGTCCCGCTTTCAAGCTCGATGACAAAGCATGTTTATCTGATGATTCTGCCTAGCTACCTAGTACAAGGGAAAGCCTGCCTCCATCTGCTAAGAAAGGTTTTCACGTGGGGAGTGCCGTACATGCACAAGAGCATTCCCCCGCCGTGCAAAAGTTAGGCCTTGGTGAATCTGGATGGTCCCGGAAGTCCAGCATTGTCACAGGGAAAGCTGTCCGTTGTTTTCAGGCTGGAACTCAACATCTAGCTTCCGACGGCCGTAGGGAGACGCCCTTTGGGAGTTCACAGGTTTCATTTGTGAGGCACAGTGGCGTTTCTCAGACCCCAAATTCCTCCTTGGGGCACACCAGCGTGGAATGTCAGGCTGCTTAGAACGGCGGTCCTGAGGCCGTTTGAATGCTGTACAAACGAGAGCTGTCGAGCGATCCGGGCAGAGCTTTGCCATTACCGCGGCACCTTCACAGCGTTAAACCAAACGAACCCATTTGCTTCTGTTGGCTCAAACGCAACAGAAGAGTTGGACGGCATACAGTACCCTTTCACAGATGTGACAACGAACGTGAGTGCACAACGAGTCGTGAAATACGTAACAGAGTTGAAGCATTCCTTTAACACATGCTTCTTCGCTACTATGGCACACCGAAGCTTACGATGGGAGAAACCTGGACTTGCACCTGAGGCCTGGGGTGCCATTTCTTTGGCTGGTAAGTTCCCGAGTGCTCCTGGAGGAGCTCCCAGCAAGGCACTGAGACCAGCATGCCTCATACGAGTACACTCATAGTACTTTCGTGACGCCTTCAGGCAGCCAAGAGAAGATGGGCAGCAGGAGTGTTTTTCAGGCAGCTTTCAAACCGCAACAGTCTCGCCTCCCACGGAGGAAAATAAGGTTTTGCCAGGGTAGCCTGGTTTCAAACATGAGCTCATGTAGTTACCCTCAGTCGTTTCTGACTACCTCAAGGAAACACACGGAACCCACAGGGCCCTTCCATGGAGATCCTTTGGCAACAGGGGCCTCTGCCTAGGCTGAACTGGGGAAGTATTTCAGTACCTTAGGTAGGCCTCGGTGACCATGGCTCTTGCACATCCCGACAGAGTTAAGTGTGAAAAGTGTACTGGTCTTCAGGCTGGACGCAGAGCTTAGCTTTCGCTTCTGTGAGAGTGCTGTCCTGAGCCCCGGCCTGAATCGTCAGCACACCGTGTATCGGCGGGGGCGTTCTCTTTCAGTCACTGAGGCCAGTCGACTTGCAAACAGAGTCTGCCCAGCACTGCTTTCGCGAGGCTCTTTGACGACTGGGACACTCTTCCTTGGCAACCCAGAAAGCAGTACTTTTCCCTTGCTGTGAATGGGAAGAGTGCTCCCCAGGGGCCTATTTCGCCGAGGGTTCCTCAGAAGCCAGAGGACGCTCTTCGGGCACACAGCGGTCATCATGCGAAACGGGTGCACGATCGACTGTCCTATGTGTCCCCAGGGGCATAGCAGAGTTAAGGCGCTCCATTTCAGAGGATGGCTTCGTGGATACCAATGCACACCCAGCTCTGCTGCTATGAAACCCTGGAACTTCCCTTGTGGCCTTAGGGCAGCTTTCATTGGCCGGAGCTGAATTTGGAGTGCAGTAGGATGAGTTTCTAGAAGGGACTTGGCAGCACACTTTTGGCATTGAGAGAACGCAGCCTTGGCCCACAGCGACAATCCCGCAGTGAAGAGAAGGTGGGCCGCTAGTGCTGTTCAGGCAGCTTTGAAGCCAAAAGCAAGTCGCTTGCAAAGCGGGAGAAGGTGAACTTTCCCATCAGTGTCCCGCTTTCAAGCTCGATGACAAAGCATGTTTATCTGATGATTCTGCCTAGCTACCTAGTACAAGGGAAAGCCTGCCTCCATCTGCTAAGAAAGGTTTTCACGTGGGGAGTGCCGTACATGCACAAGAGCATTCCCCCGCCGTGCAAAAGTTAGGCCTTGGTGAATCTGGATGGTCCCGGAAGTCCAGCATTGTCACAGGGAAAGCTGTCCGTTGTTTTCAGGCTGGAACTCAACATCTAGCTTCCGACGGCCGTAGGGAGACGCCCTTTGGGAGTTCACAGGTTTCATTTGTGAGGCACAGTGGCGTTTCTCAGACCCCAAATTCCTCCTTGGGGCACACCAGCGTGGAATGTCAGGCTGCTTAGAACGGCGGTCCTGAGGCCGTTTGAATGCTGTACAAACGAGAGCTGTCGAGCGATCCGGGCAGAGCTTTGCCATTACCGCGGCACCTTCACAGCGTTAAACCAAACGAACCCATTTGCTTCTGTTGGCTCAAACGCAACAGAAGAGTTGGACGGCATACAGTACCCTTTCACAGATGTGACAACGAACGTGAGTGCACAACGAGTCGTGAAATACGTAACAGAGTTGAAGCATTCCTTTAACACATGCTTCTTCGCTACTATGGCGCACCGAAGCTTACGATGGGAGAAACCTGGACTTGCACCTGAGGCCTGGGGTGCCATTTCTTTGGCTGGTAAGTTCCCGAGTGCTCCTGGAGGAGCTCCCAGCAAGGCACTGAGACCAGCAGGCCTCATACGAGTACACTCATAGTACTTTCGTGACGCCTTCAGGCAGCCAAGAGAAGATGGGCAGCAGGAGTGTTTTTCAGGCAGCTTTCAAACCGCAACAGTCTCGCCTCCCACGGAGGAAAATAAGGTTTTGCCAGGGTAGCCTGGTTTCAAACATGAGCTCATGTAGTTACCCTCAGTCGTTTCTGACTACCTCAAGGAAACACACGGAACCCACAGGGCCCTTCCATGGAGATCCTTTGGCAACAGGGGCCTCTGCCTAGGCTGAACTGGGGAAGTATTTCAGTACCTTAGGTAGGCCTCGGTGACCATGGCTCTTGCACATCCCGACAGAGTTAAGTGTGAAAAGTGTACTGGTCTTCAGGCTGGACGCAGAGCTTAGCTTTCGCTTCTGTGAGAGTGCTGTCCTGAGCCCCGGCCTGAATCGTCAGCACACCGTGTATCGGCGGGGGCGTTCTCTTTCAGTCACTGAGGCCAGTCGACTTGCAAACAGAGTCTGCCCAGCACTGCTTTCGCGAGGCTCTTTGACGACTGGGACACTCTTCCTTGGCAACCCAGAAAGCAGTACTTTTCCCTTGCTGTGAATGGGAAGAGTGCTCCCCAGGGGCCTATTTCGCCGAGGGTTCCTCAGAAGCCAGAGGACGCTCTTCGGGCACACAGCGGTCATCATGCGAAACGGGTGCACGATCGACTGTCCTATGTGTCCCCAGGGGCATAGCAGAGTTAAGGCGCTCCATTTCAGAGGATGGCTTCGTGGATACCAATGCACACCCAGCTCCGCTGCTATGAAACCCTGGAACTTCCCTTGTGGCCTTAGGGCAGCTTTCATTGGCCGGAGCTGAATTTGGAGTGCAGTAGGATGAGTTTCTAGAAGGGACTTGGCAGCACACTTTTGGCATTGAGAGAACGCAGCCTTGGCCCACAGCGACAATCCCGCAGTGAAGAGAAGGTGGGCCGCTAGTGCTGTTCAGGCAGCTTTGAAGCCAAAAGCAAGTCGCTTGCAAAGCGGGAGAAGGTGAACTTTCCCATCAGTGTCCCGCTTTCAAGCTCGATGACAAAGCATGTTTATCTGATGATTCTGCCTAGCTACCTAGTACAAGGGAAAGCCTGCCTCCATCTGCTAAGAAAGGTTTTCACGTGGGGAGTGCCGTACATGCACAAGAGCATTCCCCCGCCGTGCAAAAGTTAGGCCTTGGTGAATCTGGATGGTCCCGGAAGTCCAGCATTGTCACAGGGAAAGCTGTCCGTTGTTTTCAGGCTGGAACTCAACATCTAGCTTCCGACGGCCGTAGGGAGACGCCCTTTGGGAGTTCACAGGTTTCATTTGTGAGGCACAGTGGCGTTTCTCAGACCCCAAATTCCTCCTTGGGGCACACCAGCGTGGAATGTCAGGCTGCTTAGAACGGCGGTCCTGAGGCCGTTTGAATGCTGTACAAACGAGAGCTGTCGAGCGATCCGGGCAGAGCTTTGCCATTACCGCGGCACCTTCACAGCGTTAAACCAAACGAACCCATTTGCTTCTGTTGGCTCAAACGCAACAGAAGAGTTGGACGGCATACAGTACCCTTTCACAGATGTGACAACGAACGTGAGTGCACAACGAGTCGTGAAATACGTAACAGAGTTGAAGCATTCCTTTAACACATGCTTCTTCGCTACTATGGCGCACCGAAGCTTACGATGGGAGAAACCTGGACTTGCACCTGAGGCCTGGGGTGCCATTTCTTTGGCTGGTAAGTTCCCGAGTGCTCCTGGAGGAGCTCCCAGCAAGGCACTGAGACCAGCATGCCTCATACGAGTACACTCATAGTACTTTCGTGACGCCTTCAGGCAGCCAAGAGAAGATGGGCAGCAGGAGTGTTTTTCAGGCAGCTTTCAAACCGCAACAGTCTCGCCTCCCACGGAGGAAAATAAGGTTTTGCCAGGGTAGCCTGGTTTCAAACATGAGCTCATGTAGTTACCCTCAGTCGTTTCTGACTACCTCAAGGAAACACACGGAACCCACAGGGCCCTTCCATGGAGATCCTTTGGCAACAGGGGCCTCTGCCTAGGCTGAACTGGGGAAGTATTTCAGTACCTTAGGTAGGCCTCGGTGACCATGGCTCTTGCACATCCCGACAGAGTTAAGTGTGAAAAGTGTACTGGTCTTCAGGCTGGACGCAGAGCTTAGCTTTCGCTTCTGTGAGAGTGCTGTCCTGAGCCCCGGCCTGAATCGTCAGCACACCGTGTATCGGCGGGGGCGTTCTCTTTCAGTCACTGAGGCCAGTCGACTTGCAAACAGAGTCTGCCCAGCACTGCTTTCGCGAGGCTCTTTGACGACTGGGACACTCTTCCTTGGCAACCCAGAAAGCAGTACTTTTCCCTTGCTGTGAATGGGAAGAGTGCTCCCCAGGGGCCTATTTCGCCGAGGGTTCCTCAGAAGCCAGAGGACGCTCTTCGGGCACACAGCGGTCATCATGCGAAACGGGTGCACGATCGACTGTCCTATGTGTCCCCAGGGGCATAGCAGAGTTAAGGCGCTCCATTTCAGAGGATGGCTTCGTGGATACCAATGCACACCCAGCTCCGCTGCTATGAAACCCTGGAACTTCCCTTGTGGCCTTAGGGCAGCTTTCATTGGCCGGAGCTGAATTTGGAGTGCAGTAGGATGAGTTTCTAGAAGGGACTTGGCAGCACACTTTTGGCATTGAGAGAACGCAGCCTTGGCCCACAGCGACAATCCCGCAGTGAAGAGAAGGTGGGCCGCTAGTGCTGTTCAGGCAGCTTTGAAGCCAAAAGCAAGTCGCTTGCAAAGCGGGAGAAGGTGAACTTTCCCATCAGTGTCCCGCTTTCAAGCTCGATGACAAAGCATGTTTATCTGATGATTCTGCCTAGCTACCTAGTACAAGGGAAAGCCTGCCTCCATCTGCTAAGAAAGGTTTTCACGTGGGGAGTGCCGTACATGCACAAGAGCATTCCCCCGCCGTGCAAAAGTTAGGCCTTGGTGAATCTGGATGGTCCCGGAAGTCCAGCATTGTCACAGGGAAAGCTGTCCGTTGTTTTCAGGCTGGAACTCAACATCTAGCTTCCGACGGCCGTAGGGAGACGCCCTTTGGGAGTTCACAGGTTTCATTTGTGAGGCACAGTGGCGTTTCTCAGACCCCAAATTCCTCCTTGGGGCACACCAGCGTGGAATGTCAGGCTGCTTAGAACGGCGGTCCTGAGGCCGTTTGAATGCTGTACAAACGAGAGCTGTCGAGCGATCCGGGCAGAGCTTTGCCATTACCGCGGCACCTTCACAGCGTTAAACCAAACGAACCCATTTGCTTCTGTTGGCTCAAACGCAACAGAAGAGTTGGACGGCATACAGTACCCTTTCACAGATGTGACAACGAACGTGAGTGCACAACGAGTCGTGAAATACGTAACAGAGTTGAAGCATTCCTTTAACACATGCTTCTTCGCTACTATGGCACACCGAAGCTTACGATGGGAGAAACCTGGACTTGCACCTGAGGCCTGGGGTGCCATTTCTTTGGCTGGTAAGTTCCCGAGTGCTCCTGGAGGAGCTCCCAGCAAGGCACTGAGACCAGCATGCCTCATACGAGTACACTCATAGTACTTTCGTGACGCCTTCAGGCAGCCAAGAGAAGATGGGCAGCAGGAGTGTTTTTCAGGCAGCTTTCAAACCGCAACAGTCTCGCCTCCCACGGAGGAAAATAAGGTTTTGCCAGGGTAGCCTGGTTTCAAACATGAGCTCATGTAGTTACCCTCAGTCGTTTCTGACTACCTCAAGGAAACACACGGAACCCACAGGGCCCTTCCATGGAGATCCTTTGGCAACAGGGGCCTCTGCCTAGGCTGAACTGGGGAAGTATTTCAGTACCTTAGGTAGGCCTCGGTGACCATGGCTCTTGCACATCCCGACAGAGTTAAGTGTGAAAAGTGTACTGGTCTTCAGGCTGGACGCAGAGCTTAGCTTTCGCTTCTGTGAGAGTGCTGTCCTGAGCCCCGGCCTGAATCGTCAGCACACCGTGTATCGGCGGGGGCGTTCTCTTTCAGTCACTGAGGCCAGTCGACTTGCAAACAGAGTCTGCCCAGCACTGCTTTCGCGAGGCTCTTTGACGACTGGGACACTCTTCCTTGGCAACCCAGAAAGCAGTACTTTTCCCTTGCTGTGAATGGGAAGAGTGCTCCCCAGGGGCCTATTTCGCCGAGGGTTCCTCAGAAGCCAGAGGACGCTCTTCGGGCACACAGCGGTCATCATGCGAAACGGGTGCACGATCGACTGTCCTATGTGTCCCCAGGGGCATAGCAGAGTTAAGGCGCTCCATTTCAGAGGATGGCTTCGTGGATACCAATGCACACCCAGCTCTGCTGCTATGAAACCCTGGAACTTCCCTTGTGGCCTTAGGGCAGCTTTCATTGGCCGGAGCTGAATTTGGAGTGCAGTAGGATGAGTTTCTAGAAGGGACTTGGCAGCACACTTTTGGCATTGAGAGAACGCAGCCTTGGCCCACAGCGACAATCCCGCAGTGAAGAGAAGGTGGGCCGCTAGTGCTGTTCAGGCAGCTTTGAAGCCAAAAGCAAGTCGCTTGCAAAGCGGGAGAAGGTGAACTTTCCCATCAGTGTCCCGCTTTCAAGCTCGATGACAAAGCATGTTTATCTGATGATTCTGCCTAGCTACCTAGTACAAGGGAAAGCCTGCCTCCATCTGCTAAGAAAGGTTTTCACGTGGGGAGTGCCGTACATGCACAAGAGCATTCCCCCGCCGTGCAAAAGTTAGGCCTTGGTGAATCTGGATGGTCCCGGAAGTCCAGCATTGTCACAGGGAAAGCTGTCCGTTGTTTTCAGGCTGGAACTCAACATCTAGCTTCCGACGGCCGTAGGGAGACGCCCTTTGGGAGTTCACAGGTTTCATTTGTGAGGCACAGTGGCGTTTCTCAGACCCCAAATTCCTCCTTGGGGCACACCAGCGTGGAATGTCAGGCTGCTTAGAACGGCGGTCCTGAGGCCGTTTGAATGCTGTACAAACGAGAGCTGTCGAGCGATCCGGGCAGAGCTTTGCCATTACCGCGGCACCTTCACAGCGTTAAACCAAACGAACCCATTTGCTTCTGTTGGCTCAAACGCAACAGAAGAGTTGGACGGCATACAGTACCCTTTCACAGATGTGACAACGAACGTGAGTGCACAACGAGTCGTGAAATACGTAACAGAGTTGAAGCATTCCTTTAACACATGCTTCTTCGCTACTATGGCGCACCGAAGCTTACGATGGGAGAAACCTGGACTTGCACCTGAGGCCTGGGGTGCCATTTCTTTGGCTGGTAAGTTCCCGAGTGCTCCTGGAGGAGCTCCCAGCAAGGCACTGAGACCAGCAGGCCTCATACGAGTACACTCATAGTACTTTCGTGACGCCTTCAGGCAGCCAAGAGAAGATGGGCAGCAGGAGTGTTTTTCAGGCAGCTTTCAAACCGCAACAGTCTCGCCTCCCACGGAGGAAAATAAGGTTTTGCCAGGGTAGCCTGGTTTCAAACATGAGCTCATGTAGTTACCCTCAGTCGTTTCTGACTACCTCAAGGAAACACACGGAA